>NC_038245.2:13417759-13474848 GCF_000004515.6 Glycine max
GGAACAAGATGGCGAAGCACCCCACGATTCGAATAAAGATATTCCGGCAAAGGGGCCCCCGGAGAAAAAGGATGGTAGAAAGGAGGTGTCGCTAGTGGAAGCCAGTGAGTTCCTTCGGATAATTCAGCAGAGCGAATTCAAGGTTATCGAACAGCTCAACAAAACCCCGGCTAGGGTCTCGCTGTTGGAGTTACTTATGAGCTCCGAGCCTCATCGGGCTCTGCTAGTAAAAGTGCTGAACGAGGCTCACGTGGCCCAAGATATCTCGGTAGAAGGTTTCGGAGGGCTGGTCAACAATATCACTGCCAACAACTATCTTGCCTTCGCCAAAGAAGAGATCCCCGCCGAGGGGAGAGGGCATAATAAGGCTTTACACGTATCAGTCAAGTGTATGGACCATATCGTAGCCAAGGTGCTCATCGATAATGGTTCCAGTTTAAACGTGATGCCTAAGAGCACTTTGGAGAAGTTACCATTCAATGCTTCCCACTTAAAACCAAGTTCAATGGTGGTTCGGGCCTTCGACGGCACTCGCCGAGAGGTTAGGGGAGAGATCGATCTCCCAGTACAAATAGGCCCTCACACCTGTCAAGTCACCTTCCAAATAATGGATATTAACCCCCCCTACAGCTGCCTTTTGGGGCGCCCGTGGATCCACTCAGTGGGAGTTGTGCCTTCTACACTCCACCAAAAGCTGAAATTCGTAGTGGAGGGGCACATGGTCATCGTGTCAGGCGAGGAAGATATCTTGGTAAGCTGCCCGTCCTCCATGCCTTATGTGGAAGCCACAGAAGAATCGTTAGAAACCGCTTTCCAGTCTTTTGAGGTGGTTAGCATTTCCTCCGTGGACTCCCTCTTTGGGCAACCTTGTCTGTCCGATGCAGCGGTAATGATGGCCCGAGTTATGTTGGGGAACAGTTATGAACCCGGGATGGGTTTAGGCAAAGACAACGGCGGCATAACTAGCCTGATAAAAACCCAAGGAAATCGTGGGAAGTATGGTTTGGGCTATAAGCCCACTCAGGCGGACATGAAAAGAAGCATCGCGGGAAGGAAGAACAGCGGTCAGAGCTCGCGTTGGAGACAAGAAAGCGAAGGAAGCCCGCCCTGCCACATAAGTAGAAGCTTTATAAGGGCGGGTCTGGGAGACAAAGGTCAAGTGTTCGCGATATGCGAAGATGATGTTCCGAGTACCTTGGATTTGGTACGACCATGCTCTCCTGATTTCCAGCTGGGAAATTGGCGAGTGGAGGAACGCTCCGGCATTTACGCAACGAGCATAATGTAAACCTTTACGGTTTTAAAAGCTCTATAGTTGGGCCTAGGCTTTAGAGTTTTTCCTTTTGTTAAGGCTTTGTGTCTTTTGTTTTTGAATTTATAATACAAGGATCTTTCTTCATCTGTTCCTGGTCTCTACCCATTCTCATTCATTTGCATGTTTACTTCTTTTTCTGAAACGGCAGATCCGATGACGAGTCCCCCGAAGGTACTAATACCTGGGACCCGCCCATCGACTTTGAGCGAGAAATGAATCAAACGGAAGATGAAGGAGATGAGGATGTGGGACTTCCCCCAGAACTAGAAAGAATGGTCGCCCATGAGGACCAAGGAACGGGGCCTCATCAAGAAGAAACAGAGCTAGTAGACTTAGGAATTGGCAGTGGAAAGAGGGAAGTAAAGATAGGTACAGTTATTACCGCACCTATCCGTGAAGAATTAATAATCCTGCTAAAAGACTACCAAGACATCTTTGCTTGGTCATACCAAGATATGCCCGGTCTGAGTTCTGACATTGTACAGCACCGATTACCTCTAAATCCCGAGTGTTCCCCGGTAAAACAAAAACTGAGAAGGATGAAGCCCGAAACATCCTTGAAGATAAAAGAAGAAGTGAAGAAGCAATTTGACGCTGGATTTCTGGCCGTCGCTCGGTATCCAGAATGGGTTGCCAACATCGTACCAGTTCCTAAAAAAGATGGGAAAGTACGAATGTGTGTAGATTATCGGGACCTGAATCGGGCCAGTCCTAAGGACAATTTTCCCTTACCACACATCGATATCCTCGTGGATAACACGGCCAATTTCGCTTTATTTTCCTTCATGGACGGTTTCTCTGGTTACAATCAGATAAAGATGGCGCCCGAGGATATGGAAAAGACTACTTTCGTCACCCTGTAGGGAACGTTCTGTTACAAGGTGATGTCCTTTGGACTCAAGAATGCCGGGGCAACTTATCAACGGGCCATGGTAGCTTTGTTCCATGATATGATGCATCAAGAGATCGAGGTCTATGTGGACGACATAATTGCTAAATCTAAATCTGAGGAAGAACACCTTGTCAACCTGCGGAAGTTGTTTGAAAGGCTTAAGAAATATCAATTAAGGTTGAACCCCGCTAAGTGTACCTTCAGGGTCAAATCAGGGAAATTGCTTGGTTTCATTGTAAGCCAGAAAGGGATAGAGGTAGACCCCGAAAAAGTGAAGGCTATCCTTGAGATGCCAGAACCCCGTACAGAGAGGCAAGTCCGAGGTTTCCTGGGGCGCTTGAATTATATTGCCAGATTCATATCGCAGCTCACCGCCATTTATGAGCCGTTGTTTAAACTCTTGCGCAAAAACCAAACTGATCGGTGGAATGAGGATTTCCAAAAGGCTTTTGGAAGGATCAAAAAGTGCCTAATGAATCCTCCCGTGCTTATGCCACCAGTACCTGGAAGGCCTCTCATTTTGTACATGACAATCTTGGACGAGTCAATGGGGTGTATGCTGGGGCAACATGACGAATCCGGGAAGAAAGAGCGCGCTGTTTACTACCTAAGTAAGAAGTTCACGACCTGTGAGATGAATTACTCCTTGCTCGAAAGAACGTGTTGTGCTTTAGTATGGGCATCTCATCGCCTAAGGCAATACATGCTGAGCCATACTACCTGGTTGATATCCAAAATGGACCCGGTTAAGTACATCTTTGAAAAGCCAGCTCTCACAGGACGAATCACCCGGTGGCAAGTCTGCTATCTGAGTTTGATATAGTCTACGTCACCCAAAAGGCGATAAAAGGAAGCGCTTTGGCAGATTATTTGGCTCAACAGCCTCTTAACGACTACCAGCCCATGCATCCTGAATTCCCGGATGAGGACATCATGGCCTTGTTCGAGGAAAATTGGACGAAGATCGGGACAAATGGACTGTATGGTTTGACGGAGCGTCAAACATTCTAGGTCATGGCGTTGGGGCAGTGTTGGTCTCCGGACAATCAATGTGTACCTTTCACAGCCAGGCTAGGATTCGACTGCACCAACAACATGGCCGAATATGAAGCATGTGCCCTAGCCGTCCAGGCAGCAATTGACTCCAATGTCAAACTACTCAAGGTGTACGGCGACTCAGCGTTGGTAATCCATCAGCTGAGAGGGGAATGGGAAACTAGAGATCCCAAGCTGATACCCTACAAAGCCTATATCAAGGAATTGGCTAAGACTTTCGATGAGATCTCCTTCCATCATGTTCCCCGCGAGGAAAATCAAATGGCGGATGCACTTGCTACGTTGGCGTCTATGTTCCAGCTAACACCGCACGGGGATCTACCCTACATTGAATTTTGGTGTCGTGGCAAACCCGCGCATTGTTGCCAAGTGGAAGAGGAACGGGACGGAAAGCCTTGGTATTTCGACATCAAGCGATATGTCGTAAGCAAAGAATACCCGCCAGAGATTGCCGACAACGATAAAAGGACATTGAGAAGGTTGGCAGCCGTTTCTTCATGAGCGGAAGCATACTGTATAAAAGAAATCACGACATGACACTCCTGCGGTGTTGGATGCCAAGGAGGCAAATCACATGATCGAGGAAGTCCATGAGGGCTCGTTTGGAACGCACGCCAACGGGCATGCTATGGCCAGGAAGATCCTAAGAGCAGGTTATTACTGGCTTACCATGGAAAGTGATTGTTGTGTCCATGTGAGGAAATGCCACAAATGTCAAGCATTCGCAGATAATGTCAATGCCCCACCACATCCTCTGAATGTCATGTCCGCCCCTTGGCCTTTCTCCATGTGGGGAATAGATGTCATCGGGGCCATTGAGCCCAAGGCCTCGAATGGTCATCGCTTCATCCTCGTAGCGATAGATTATTTCACCAAGTGGGTCGAGGCGGCTTCATATACCAATGTCACGAGGAATGTGGTGTCAGGTTCATTAAGAAAGAGATCATCTGCCGATATGGTTTGCCAAGGAAGATTATCACGGACAACGGCACCAACCTGAATAACAAGATGATGGGGAAATGTGCGAGGAGTTTAAAATCCAGCATCACAATTCCACACCCTACCGGCCAAAGATGAATGGAGCCGTGGAAGCGGCCAATAAGAATATCAAAAAGATTATCCAAAAGATGACCGTGTCATACAAGGATTGGCACGAAATGCTCCCATTCGCATTACACGGTTACCGGACTTCAGTGCGAACGTCAACTGGGGCAACGCCGTTCTCATTGGTATATGGGATGGAGGCTGTGTTACCGTTTGAGGTAGAAGTCCCGTCATTGAGGATCTTGGCAGAATCCGGATTAAAGGAATCAGAGTGGGCTCAAACACGCTATGATCAGCTCAACCTCATTGAGGGTAAGCGCTTAACGGCCATGAGTCATGGGCGCTTATACCAGCAAAGAATGAAGAGT
Organism: Glycine max; assembly: GCF_000004515.6. Lineage (NCBI taxonomy): Eukaryota > Viridiplantae > Streptophyta > Magnoliopsida > Fabales > Fabaceae > Glycine > Glycine max. The sequence goes on from NC_038245.2 coordinate 13,422,435, forward strand.
GCATTCGACAAGAAAGTACGCTTACGCAAGTTCCATGAGGGAGACCTTGTGCTAAAGAAAATGTCCCATGCTGTCAAGGACCATCGAGGGAAATGGGCCCCGAACTACGAAGGGCCTTTTGTTGTGAAGAGGGCTTTTTCCGGAGGAGCCCTGGTGCTTACCAACATGGATGGCGAAGAGCTACCTTCACCCGTGAACTCTGATGTCATCAAACAATATTATGCTTAGAAGCTGGGGCAATTAAGGATGTCGCTGCATGTTCTTTATCTTTATGCGTTTTCTGGATTTCCCCCAGGGATTTCCTGTCTGTTGTATCTCTCGTTACAATCTTTCAAAGAAATGAACGTGGATTCGAGGCTTTAGTCCTCACGTTAGTTTCAAACCTTGCGTTAATCTGTGATCACCTGAGCCCTTCCGCTCAGTTCATGGGATGCCCCAAGCGCTTAATTAGAATTGAACCTGAACCAACTTTCCCTAAATTTGTTGCGTTTGAAAACATTCATGCATACGCATACGCATACGCATGCATATTGTTGTGATAAAACAGGGGCAGGATCATCTTGGGCTACCTTCTGGGGTAGAGACAAAACGTGAACGGCAGAAACCAATCAAGGTAAGGTAATGACGCGGTCAAGATTGGCCATACCTGGTTGTTTATTACTTGCAGGTACTTAAGGACGGATGCAAGTGGGGATGGGGTCACGACCGACCGATCGTTGCCCCTTCTCTGCGCGAAACAAGCAGAGAATGTCGCTGCAAGGCAGCCCCGTATCCTTTGTATTTTGCAGCTTTCTTTTACTATTTGTTTGTTTTAAAAAGTAAAAATAAGTAATCAACACCTAATTCTAACCTAAGTAAGTTCAAGTTAGGCAAGATGCTAATCCATGAGAAGGGAGGGGACATGGTTAATGTTCCCCTCAAAAAAAATAAAAATGTGCAGGTTAGCTCGCCTGGGCGAGCTGGGCTCGCCTGGGCGAGCCACCCCTGCACCAAATTATAAGAATGACGAAAGGGGGGACGTTTTTGCATTCAAAAACTTCTTTTCCCCCCTTTCAAAAGCCATACCCACGGGATTGACGAGTTTGCTGCCCTAGGGTCATCCTTTTTCGCATTTTTTGATTCCGTTTTGCGCTTTTGTTCATCACCAACAAGTAAGTGTTCCATCCCTAAGCTTTCTAGCTTTTCATTGGTGTATTTTGATCTCCTTTTGGTGCTCTAAATTGTGGGAGTATGCTCAAATATATGGGGCAATTTTGGTTTGTTTTCTTGCTTGATTAGGTTGAATTAGGGGTTTGTATGGGATGGCCCTAGGCCTATAATGCATTTTGGAACGATGGGACATGCCACATTGTCCCCGTTCTCTTGCTATTGATGCCTAAACGCGCGCCCACCAAGTGTTCGTTGAAATGCCTCAATGGCATTAGCGCGTGACTTTTGTAAGGAAACAACCCATGGGGCATTTTGGTTTGTACATATTTTCTATTTTTGGAATATGTATTCATTCCCGAAAAAGGCTAGAGTAATTGCCCCACATATATCCTAGGTCTAGGAACTAAAATTTTATGCAAAAAGAACACAAGAGGAGGTGCATATTGGGTAAAGTTACCCTTTTTGGCCAGCAATCAGCTATGGGCCACGCTACAATAATTTCCCTACGCCTAGATGTTTAGGAATTTTGCTCGTCATGAATGTGTAGGTTTAGAATAGGTAGCAAAATACCTTTGGCAATTTACACTTTGGGTATGATAGCGAAATACTTGGATGTATGTACATATAATTTTTGGTAGTCAAAATGTCTCACAAAAAAATATATATAAATATGTTGCATGAAATACATTACAAAAAAATATATACCTTTTAATTTGAATACAATTTTAGTCAGCAAAGGAAAATATACTTGAATTTGCATGCGACTTTAGGTAGCAAAAACTTGAAAAGAGCATGAAATGTAGCACCTTATTGTGTAGATAGTCAAGATTCATCATGAAGTTTGTGTATGTATAGGTATTAGAAATACCAAGATGTGCACATGTGCAATTTTTGGTACCCCAAAATGCTTTGAGTATGCATGTATGTAAATTTAGCCAAGGAGATGTGTGTGATGTAAGTAACAAATACACCTTGGAAGTACATGTAAATAATCTAGGTAACGAAGCTGCCTTGATTGTATATGGGTGCATTTTTCTTAGTTAATAGAATGTCTTGTGCAAGTGAACGTTCGTAAGGAAGTATGCGCATAAGCTTGCTCTAAATTTACATTGATGTATGTATTTATGGGAGGAGGTTGTATGCCATTTTTGTTTTAAGAGTAGTGTCCCACTGGTAAAACTAACTTTCCAAATGTTTGCCTTCGCAGGAAATGGCCCCGAGAAAGCTTGCCTCAAAGAGGTCCAGGAAGGACAAGGCAGCCGAAGGAACTAGTTCCGCACCGGAGTATGACAGTCACCGCTTTAGGAGCGCTGTACACCAGCAGCGCTTCGAGGCCATCAAGGGATGGTCGTTTCTCCGGGAGCGAGGCGTCCAGCTCAGGGACGACGAGTATACTGATTTCCAGGAGGAAATAGGGCGCCGGCGGTGGGCATCACTGGTTACTCCCATGGCCAAGTTCGATCCAGAAATAGTCCTTGAGTTTTATGCCAATGTTTGGCCAACAGAGGAGGGCGTGCGTGACATGAGATCCTGGGTTAGGGGTCAGTGGATCCCGTTTGATGCCGACGCTATCAGCCAGCTCCTGGGATATCCGATGGTGTTGGAAGAAGGCCAGGAATGCGAGTATGGCCAGAGGAGGAACCGGTCTGATGGGTTCGATGAGGAGGCCATCGCCCAACTGCTATGTATACCGGGGCAGGATTTTGCCCGGACTGCTGCAGGGAGGCGAGTGCGAATCATGCGCACCAACATGACCACCCTGACCCAGATATGGATGACGTTGCTCCTCAGCAACATCCTGCCCACCGATCATAATTCCGACCTTCCCATGCCGAAGTGTCAGCTGGTGTACGCCATCCTGACACGGATGAGCATCCATGTGGCTCAGTTGATCGCTGATGCCATCTATATTTTTGCAGGTATGGCGCCCACTAGGCACCCTTTGGACCCAGATAAGTCCAACAGGGCCCTGGGATTTCCCGCACTGATCACAGGACTCTGCCAGTCGTTCGGAGTCCCCGTTGCACCTACTAAGGTGATTCGGCCGCCCATCACCCGGGCTTTTATTGAGAAGTACTGTACCCAGAGACAGGCTCAGGGTGATGCTCCACAGGCCGCAGGCGCGCCACCACCACCTCATCAGGCTGGCCAGGCTGGGGCATTTGACATGGAGCAGTATTTACGGCATTTGGTTCGCCAGCAGGCGGCCAACCACCGAGCACATGTACAGACCCATGATTGTCTGTACCAGATGAGCCTTAGCATGCAGAGCCAGGGCTTCGCTTCTTTTTCATGCCCTACTCCAGACCAGTTCAGGGCAGAGGTTGCATGGCCCGGAGATTGGCCCGAGGCCCAAGCAGGAGAGGCACCCCCAGAAGCTCCCGGCGATGGAGAAGAGGCCCACGAAGACGAGGAGATGGCCGATTTGCTTGACTTCTTGGGAGGGAGTGGAGATACGTGACTGGGAGATCCCCAAATTCATGTTTTCTTTCATATTTCTTTTATCATTTTTATTCTATGTTATTGTTTTGACTTGAGAGACTAATGTTTGTTTTTGTTGTTTCGATTGTCATTTGTACAGCGCATACATTTTTTTTTAGATTATTGCGTTAGTGTTTATATATCATTACTATCGATGATGTTTGAAATTCTGGAACCGTGTAGAGTTCTTCGTTTAGGAACATCGTCCAAAATATATATGTAAAATAAACAAAAATCATGATAAAAATAAAAATAGAAAAGAAAAAAAAATGAAATGGAAAAGAGAACAAAAGGGAAAAGAAGAGAGCAAGTAAAGAAAAAGAGAGCAAATAAGAAAAAAAAAAGGGGAAAAGCAAGGTGGAAAAAGAGAAAATAAGTTGTCTAGCTAAAAACCAACATGCTTTTGAAAAGAGATTATTTCCAACTTTTCTTTCAAAAAAAAATTCATTGATCATAACCGATTTTTGAAGAAAAAAAAAACGTGTCTACACCTGAAGGGTGAATGCTGTGAAAATTTCCTCGGACGCCCGAAGTGGACTTGGAGGAATGCACAAATTGATAAAAGAACACATTTTGGAAACATTGGGTTGATTTAAAATAGAGGAAATGAATCCTGAGCCCTAGCATCACATGACCATAAAAATTTGACACTTGAGCGTCCGCATAGGCGCATGCATGACCAGTTTTGCATAAAGTTTCCAAATCATCATTTTTTGCATTTGTGTCATGGAAATAATGTGGGGCATCCCTTTTATCCTTGAACCAAACCAAGCCCTGACATGTATCATGTCTAGCCATTCTACAAGCTTTGAGCCAAAATCCTGACTCACCATAAACCTTGACCCAGGGTGAGAATGTCAATCCTTACCCTCGGAAGCAAAAAAGAATAGAAGGGAAATTTCCAATCAAAGAAAAAGAGAAGGAAAATTTCCAATGAAAGCAAAAAAAAGAAAAGAAGGAAAATTCCCCAATCAAAGAGTGGGAGAAAGCAAAAAGAAAAGAAAGGAAATTCCCAATCAAAGAATGGGAGAAAGTAAAAAAGGAAGAAGAAGAAGGAAAGAAAGCTCCTGATCAGGGATCGAAGGAAAAACAGAAGAAATGTGCAGAAAGGTCTTTGGACCGGACAATATCTGAACAATACAGAATTGTCACCAAATGAACAAAAAAGAAGGAAAGGAAACCACGACCTAAAATGGTCTTCTCCCTTTGATTACCAACCAAAATCCCGTGCGCTAGCGACTTTTTCGCCCCGCACTAAACAAAAAAACAGAAAAAGAAAAAGCCAACAAAAAAATCAAAAGCCAAAAACACACAAAAGCCGAAAAAACCACCAAAAGAACCCATTCCCAAGGGAAGTCCTATTGATCCATGATCACGCATGTAATTTTTTATTTGATAGGAAATAATTTGCAAAGTCAAGTCATGACATATCTATGGTTCGGAATTAGGATGAAACACTTACCTGTGTGAGATTGATACACTTTGAGTGGATTTCTTCTATTTTTGTCGAACCCAATGTTTCCTCTAAATGTTCATTTAGAAACGAAATGCTAACATCCAAAATTTCATTTATGGTTATGGGAGATTTCATCAGCAGACTCTCTTTCCCCGGTAGACGCATTGTTTTTCACTCAAAAAAGCATATGCTGCTCTAAATCAGTTGGAATATTTGTCTCTTTACTAAAGCATGTTTGCATTTTAGCGAAGAAAACACCGAGACTTTTTCAAGTCTCACAAGTTATCCAGAACTACGTAGGTCTGAGTTCCTCATTGGAGGATACGTAGGAGCAAGAGTCTCGCTTTTGTCGACCATACCGCCTTTTGTTGCCATGACTCAAGAGCTGGTAGCCCGCGGAGACACCTTACGGTTGTCCGCACCTCGTCATTCAGTCACCCCAGGTGTGATTGACGAGCAGAGGCCAATATGGTCATCTGCGCCCTTTCCGGAGATGTCAGCATTTTCCGATGGAGACTTTCCAAGTCTCACAAATTATCTAGAACTACGTAGGTCTGAGTTCCTCATTGGAGGATACGTAGGAGCAAGAGCCTTGCTTTTGTCAGCCGCCCCATAATCTTTGTCATACTGACCCTGAGGTCATGTGACATGCACCCTTGTGTCATCCAGAGGCGGCGGGCCCGATGATACGTGGAGATACCTTATGGTTATCCGCACCCTTGTATCATCCAGAGGCGGCGGGCCCGATGATACGCGGAGATACCTTACGGTTATCCGCACCCTTTTGTCATCCAGAGGCGGTGGGCCCGATGACAAGCAGAGACAAAATTTGGTCATTCTGCACCCTTGTATCATCCAGAGGCGGCGAGCCCGATGATACGCGGAGATACCTTACGGTTATCCGCACCCTTTTGTCATCCAGAGGCGGCGGGCCCGATGACAAGCAGAGACAAAATTTGGTCATTCTGCACCCTTGTATCATCCAGAGGCGACGGGCCCGATGATACGCGGAGATACCTTACGGTTATCCGCACCCTTTTGTCATCCAGAGGCGGCGGGCCCGATGACAAGCAGAGACAAAATTTGGTCATTCTGCACCCTTGTGTCATCCAGAGGCGGCAGGCCCGATGATACGCGGAGATACCTTACGGTTATCCGCACCCTTGTGTCATCCAGAGGCGGCAGGCCCGATGATACGCGGAAATGCCCGAGTGGTTATCCGTATAAACTTTCTTTTGCTATCTGTAAGACAGAACGCTTGATAGCATGCAGAGGCTGACATAGTCTTCTGCACCTTTTGTTCCTCCGGGAACAACAAGTCATTTACATGCGGAAATTTCATGGTCGCCCGCGACTCTCGTCAACCGAGAGGAGCGAAATTAGTGTCATACACTAATTTTCGTCCGGGGACCTTTGCTTGATGACATGCGACCTTTCTTTGGTCCTTGCGAGGTGCTTGGCACCCATCATTAGGCAATTTGTGAAAATCCGGGAACGACAAGTCATGGTCACCCGCGACTCTCGTCAACCGAGAGGAGCGAAATTAGTGTCATACCCTAATTTTCGTCCGGGGACCTTTGCTTGATGACATGCGACCTTTCTTTGGTCCTTGTGAGGTGCTTGGCACCCATCATTAGGCAATTTGTGAAATTCCGGGAACGACAAGTCATGGTCACCCGCGACTCTCGCCAACCGAGAGGAGCGAAATTAGTGTCATACCCTAATTTTCGTCCGGGGACCTTTGCTTGATGACATGCGACCTTTCTTTGGTCCTTGTGAGGTGCTTGGCACCCATCATTAGGCAATTTGTGAAATTCCGGGAACGACAAGTCATGGTCACCCGCGACTCTCGCCAACCGAGAGGAGCGAAATTAGTGTCATACCCTAATTTTCGTCCGGGGACCTTTGCTTGATGACATGCGACCTTTCTTTGGTCCTTGTGAGGTGCTTGGCACCCATCATTAGGCAATTTGTGAAATTCTGGGAACAACAAGTCATTTGCATGTGGAGATTTTATGGTCACCCGCGACTCTCGTCAAATCAAGAGGAACGAAATTAGTGTCTTATCTTTACTTTCCTTTTATCTCCAATAAAAGACAAGTAAAGAGGGGCAACTGTCATACCCTAATTTCGTCCGGGGACCTTTGCTTGGTGACATGCGACCTTTCTTTGGTCCTTGTGAGGTGCTTGGCACCCATCGTTAGGCAGTTTGTGAAATTCCAGGACATGCCGGAAAACCAAAAAAATATTGATGCACAATCCGTAAGTTTCCGTGACACACCGGAAATCAAATGGAAGCATCGTTGCATAATTAAGTGAGGTTCCGTAACATTCCGTAAGTCAAAAAGGGGATGATTATGTAATCCGCAAGGTTCCGTAACATTACGGAAAGAAAACAAGTATCGTTACGAAATTCGGAAGTTTCCGTAACTTTACGATAAAAGAATCACCAAAAAAAAAGCAGAGGGGGGTGTACTTAGTAAAAATGGGGGTGCAAATAGCACCCAGGCCCACTTGGGCCCTCCAGAATATTCCTCCAGAAGGCTGTTGCTTCTGGAGGAAGCAACCTGGCTCGCCTGGGCGAGCTGGGCGGCAACCACCTCCCCTATTTTGCTATAAATAGGGGAGGAAGTGAAGAAGAAAAGAGTTCAGCCCCTTAGGCACTTCTCTCTCTTTCGAATTTGCTTGGAAAAATTGTTTCCGTGAAGAAAATCTAAGCCGAGGCGCTTCCGAATCGTTTCCGTAACGTTTTCCGTGAGGAATTTCGCAAAGGTTTCAACCGTTCTTCGACGTTCTTCATTCGTTCTTCATCGTTCTTCGATCTTCAACGGGTAAGAACCTCGAACCAAGCTTTTCGATTCATTCTATGTATCCGTAGTGGTCCACATTGTGTTTCATGCATTTTTATTCTCGTTTTGTTTACTTTTTATACCCCCTCTTGACGTGCTTAAGCCATTTTACTTAAGTCATTCCTCGCTTAACTTAAAAATAAAATAAATTTCCACCGAACGTTTGAATTGTATTATCCGTTAACTTCGGTTAAAATGAATTCCGACCGTTCGGTCGTGCCGTAACCACGTTGGAAATCAAAAAAGAGGTAAAAAATAATATAATAATCAAAAAAACATCTTTCAGTAAAATAAAGCGGAAAATCAATCGGACGTTTTCTCTTTGGGATTTCTCATTCTTAATCGAATTGATTAATAACTAAAGCGAAACTAAGGTTAAAATCAACTCGCCTAGTCAAGCTCGTCCATAAAAATAGGCTTTTGAAGTTTGTCATTTCATTTTCTCACTAAGTAAAATGGATCATTTTTAAGGTCCAACGCCTTAAAATGATCACCTCCTAAAGTAAAAAAGGAATCGCTTGATAAGAAAGAACTACGTAGGTCTGATTTTCTCATCCCAAATTGAGGAATACGTAGGAGCAAAGGGAAACACCCTTGTCGACCACAAAAAGAGAAAAAATATAAAAAGGATATAAAGGATATAAGGACATAAAAGGGAACGTAAAAATCAAAGTCATGTTTGCACATTCGATTAAAGGCTGTCGTCCCTTGTGACGGACGTGTGGGGTGCTAATACCTTCCCCGCGCGTAAATACAACTCCCGAACCTTTCACTTAAAAGTTCGTAGATCGCGTCTTTTCCGGTTTTTCCGACGTTTTCCTCAAATAAACGTTGGTGGCGACTCCGCGCGTATTCCTTTCGTGGAACACGCATCCCGCGAGTCTCGCGTCGCCCTCCCGCCGAAGGGTAGGTTGCGACACTATGAAGGCACAAAATTTTTCTGACTCAGAAAGACTACAACTCTGACTTGTCATTATGAAAGCTTCTCCATGAAGGAAAAAGAGTCTATATACGATATGTTTGGAAGACTTCAAATTCTTCTAAACAATCTAGAAGCTTTTGGTCAGACATATTCTAAAACCCAAATAAACCTGGAAGTGATGGACATTTTCCCAAGGTATAAGAACCCAAGACCATAGGCATCAAAGACGCTAGAGATTTAAATAACCTTGCATGGGATGAGTTGTTAGGTATTCTCAAAGTCCATGAAGTCCACCTTCAGAACATAGATCATCTGCAAAAGAAGGATTTCCTTACCCTTAAGTATGAAGAAACTATCTCTAGAAGAAAAGAGAAAAAGAGCTTATCCAAAGCTCTCAAATTACAGATGACTGAGTCCGATGGATCAGACAACTCTGAATGATCCACAAATGATGAAGTGACTTTTATGTCCAGAAAGTTCAAATAGATGATGAAGAAGAAAGAAAAGTTCCATCATTCCTCCAAAAGAAAGGACACACGATTCAAGAAGAAATATAAGGAGGAGAGTAATGAAATCATCTTCTTTGAATGTAGAAAGCCTGGACACATGAAGGTTGAGTGTCCCCAGTTAAAGAAAAAGGTACTCTGATGACAAGAAAAAAAGATACACATGAAGCCTATCAAGTCCACTTCCAGTGTTCACTATGGGATGCAAATGAACTTAATTTTCAAACACTTTGGAGTGTCTAATAACGGAGAACCCAAAGATGATGAAATCCTTTCTTGGGTTGCCAAGAAAGTTGTTGCCTTGAGGTTGAACCCTCAACCTAGGATGGAAACTGCCTGCACTTGTTTTGATGAGGAGAGTGCTCAAAATAAGGAGAAGAAGAAGAAGAAGAAAAATAAGGAAAAAAAGAGAAGAAGAATAGATCCTCACCCCCTCCTTACTAAACTGATCAGGAGTGTGAAGAGGTTGGAGTCTAGGGTTTGTAGGAGCCCTTTGTCCAAGTTAGATAAAGTGAAGGAGACCTTAGAGGAAGCTTTGGATAAGAAAATTGTTTCTTCCCCAACTGTTGAAGCATCTTCCTTAGAAAGTGAGATTTCTTAGTAGATTAAGAAGACTACTGAAAAAGAAAGTCCTGAGAAGACTCGGAACTTAGAAAAACATACTGAAGATGATTTTGAGGATGTTCAGAATGAGGTTGAGAAAGAAGAATCTCCTCTTCACAAGAAGGATGTATCAAAGGAAGACCCTTTAGAAGAACCATTAAACTATGGTTCCTATCATGTTGACTCAAAACACCATTATAAGGAAGAGCAGAAGGATGAGGAAGACCATTATGAGCCTCAAAAAAAGGAAGAAAGAGCTCAAAAAGAGGAAGTGATAAACTATATTTTGAGTGATATTTGGTGTCAGTTATTGTTCTATTTTCATGCATTTTGTTGCCAGGACTCACATTTGGACACTAATTTTTCCTTCTAGAAGTACAACTGTTCAATTAAGTGAAAAAGTAGGAAGTACACAATTTGATGAAGATTTGATGTTTTTCTCACTTGATAGCGGCCATGGTACATTGACCACGGCCGTGGTCAGTTTCAATAGGGCCATGATCAATTTCATAAGAAGGGTCGTGACCATTTGACAATGTCCCAAGCCTTCAGCCCCTTCAAATTCTGATAACGGTCGTGGTAAACTTTACAACGATCATGGTTAACTCATATGGATCGTGGCAAAGTCAGGACATCTCAAGCTTCCGCCCCAAGATTCCAATAATAGTCGTAGTGAATATCACCACGGCAGTAGTGAGCTTAATTAAGAAAACTATTTTTTGGAGTTTAATTAGAGTAATTATCTTTAAGGGTTTAATTATAATATCTATCTATAGTGTGCCTAATTAAAGTAAAAATCTTAAGGGATCTAATCAGAATATCTATCTATAGTGAGCCTAGTTAAAGTAATTATCTTTAGGGATCTAATCAAAATATCTATCTATAGTGCGCCTAATTAAAGTAATTATCTTTAAGAGTCTATAAATAAGAAGTTAGAGTTTGTACTTTAAATATTCAAAATTCATTACCTATTTTACGTTTTTGAGAGCTTTGAGAGTTTTTTTAGTGTTTTTTAGGCGTGGACGACACCATGAGGTTAGATCATGATCATCATTCCTTCCTTACTGGTATGTCTATGCTAATTTCTTCTAGGCTTTCTAGTTTTGCTTTGACCATGAGCGGCTAGTTTCCCCTATTCCGAGGGTTATGAGGTAACTATCCAATTATACTCCTTCCCTTGTTCTTAATGAAATTCCTTGATGTTTTATGTTAATTAATTCTTTATCTTATCTTCTTTTCAATTAAGACTTGATCAATCTTAACTTATTCGAATATACAGTGGTGATCATCCGCGTGTATTTGGCAAATCTACATAGTGAATGTTTTGTACCAAACTAGATGATCAAACTGTTTGGATAATCTCTAGTAGATCAGTTTATCTTTGAATTAGTCATCAATATACTTTATTTTATCCTATACCTCAAATTGATATATTCATGATCATTAGAATATTGGTTTAAGGAAAAACATCTATTAACCTAGATCAAAGGCTTTTAGGTGACTTTAGGAATTGGTAATTAACTCGGGGTAGGAATTTCATAGGAATATGGTTGAGGGAAAATTGGTACTAGTGCGTCATAATCCTCGATCGTTGATCTTGTTTTACTTGTGTTCTTTTATAAACAAAAACCACAAAATAATTCTATTTCTTTTTAATATTTCTTCTAATTGTTTAGCTTAATAATTTTAGCTATTGGGGAACACAACTGGTCTTTTGGGTACGATATCCAAACTTAGGTCCATTGTTACCATTGTGTATGGTAAAATTGCCCTTGTGCATACATATTTTACGCATCAAGAACTCAAAAAGCTAAAAACATCCACTCTTCTAAGGGTGTGGTAATTGCTGGAGTTCAAAATCCCTTGGGTCATGTTTGTGGCGTCCCTAAATAATGATTGGTTTAATAGTAATAAATTAAATAGCAGAAATCATGGGAAATTTTATTTTCTTTTTCTCTCTTTTTTTTCCGCACTGTTATTCATTTCACGATAATTAATTTCAGAAGGAGAATTATCACTATAAAGTCCTGAATGGCCAGTTCACAACTCTATTCGGATTCATTTCTTTCTCATCACTCATAACCTCTAAACTATTTTGCTCTTTCAAAAATATACCAGTCATCATTTTAGGTCGTCTCGTGAAAGATAATAAGATGCGGTCGGTAAACTCTTTTCAAATAAAGTTTGTTAACATTTCCTTTTCAAATAACAAGATTAAACATAATTATATTTATCATCTAAAACTATCCAAAATATGGGAGTTTGCAAAATAACATAGTGACATCCAGAGCAAAGGTAACAACTATGGTGGCTTCAGCCACAATATATACAATCATCAAAATTTCTATACAATAGGTCTACCCACCCAAAAATCAAAAGAGTAAACCTAGTAGTCTGAACTAAATACACCCACCCACAAAAAGTATGTACGCCTAGTCTAAGGAGCTGTCTGCTATGATGAAGAGTCGTCACTATTCGATGTCCCACCAGGGCCACTCTCCTCTATAGAGTCTGCCTCAAATGCTGACATAATATCCTCTGGAGAATCAACGTCAGGGAGTGGGTCTTCATCATCCTCAGGTAAGTCAAGGGCGTCCATAGCAGGTTCAGGAGGTAACTCCTCTGGATCCTCTTCAAGATCTTTTTTAGAAGATGACACCTCTATCACTTGAACCGGCTCAACTAGTCGATATAGAGTAGGTGTAGGTAGTATCCACTCCACAGGCTGCTGAAGTGTGCGTGCGGGTTCCTCCGGATGTACTAATGAAGTAGCAGTGAGTCGAATTGTGCCACGGAATCGGCACCTCTCATTGCCTTCGAGGGTCTCCCAAACACCCTCTAGGCACTCCATCACCACGCAATCATGGATCAACTGCGCTTCCATCGCAATCTACAAGAGATAAAAGAATGAGGGTAGACTTTTTCACAAGAAATCTAACTACACAGGTAACAATACAATGCGTCCCATAACGGCTACGCATAGTCATAATGTCTTTTTCAAAGGATTTCCTCTCTGGTAATCGATTACCAAAGTATGTAATCGATTACCAGTGCCCAAAAACGAATTACACAGCCTTTGCACATTGGGAACTAAAAAATTACACTGTGTAATCGATTACACATAAATGGTAATCGATTACCAGTAGCAGGTAACACTATGTAATCGATTACACCCAACTAGTAATCGATTACCAGTGCCCTATCACCCTGTGTAATCGATTACACACAATTGGTAATCGATTACCAGAAGCCCTCTAATATCCTGTCTCCATTTTTAAACCCTGTAATCGATTACCCACGAATGGTAATCGATTACCAGAGGCTAATTTCCAGATACCACCCAAGATACATAGCTGGTCAGTCACAACACAAGCCTCCTTGCTTCGTGGACATTGTTCTTTTTATTGGTTGACTGCCAGGAGCTCGCCTGTTTAGGTACGTCATAGGTTCTCACTAACTGACTATGCCCGGGTTGGGTCGGGATTGGCCAAGCTTGGTTTTGGGAAATAGCACCCCACCTGACATCCCCAAGGTCTCCTGACCCCCGCGACATATCTCCAGGTACCACTCTGTGGTCAACGAACAAAAGTTGGAAGACTGACTCTTCCACGCTTCCTCATATCAAGCTTATTGGATTATGGGGCACCCATCATATGTGGTACTAGGTGGCTATCGGGCGATGGCACAAATCAACTCTCCCATTTCCACAAGTCAGGCATAAGCACACCATCCCCAGTTGCCCACCTTTAAATTGAGCTCACACACTTCTACGTAGCCCTATACTTGTTTCTCTCAGCACCGAGTCCCCATCAACCCCTCCAAGCTTTCACAATATCCAAACAATTCGATTCCAATTATCATGAAACTACCCTAAACCAAGAAAAACATAGTGGAGGCAGAAAATTCTGCACAAAGCTCATCCAAATTCCACAGTTTTTCCTACTCACATGCCCCAGTAACATTCTCTTCGTTCCGATTCGTTAACCATTGGATTGCCTTGAAAATTTTACTGGAGGTTCCTAATACAGAAATCTAAATTTTGACCGTTGGGATCTGCTATAGAATGCCTAGAACACGAGATGTACTACCTTTCCCGTGACTAGCACTGCACAACCATTTTTCTGCACATTTGGTCAAATTTGCTGCACAATTTGACAGCTTTTGCTGCACAATTTGGCAGATTTCGAATTCTAGCTTGCTTGTATCCAATTTCACTCAAATTGGATCCTACAAGTCCTAAACCATGTCTAAATCATGTTTAAACCAAAAACAAACTTCAGACCAAGGCAAATCAAAATATAGGTATCCAAAACCCACCAATTTAGTGAATTCTCAAGGTTTGAAAGGTGAAAATGAGAATTGGGTAATTTTGGGGTAAACTCTCATCTTCATCAAGTCTATAACATTGATTTAGACTTGTTCAAACTGGTTTTAAGGTGAAAACTCCACCTATTCAAAATTTGACCTCTCAACACCCAATTTACCCTAGAAATGGCTCTTTTCATTCACATTTGTCACTCATTTTTCTCATTTGCTCTGCCCAAGCTTTCCTACAAGTCCTAATTGGCATTCTAAACTAGAATCAACTCAATTTAGACTCCAATTTCCACTAACCCCAAATTTGGCTTTTCTAACCCTCAAAATCTCACATTTTTCCACCCACAACACTACCATTCTCACATTTGACTCTAAGTTAACTCTCCCCATCCTCTCTACCAGTTTTCTATCAATATTTTAAGCATACATATATCACAAAGCATCATTATTAAACCCTAGATCAGCATGGGTCGTTTTATTTACATCAAACATGTCAAGTTTAGCATGATTTCAACAAATTCCTTCACAAATAACTACCCTAAGGCAATAACCTAGTAGAACTACCCATCATAGCTCCCAAAAACCCCACACCCACAAATTTCAAGTGAGAAGAAGTCCACCTTTACCTAAAATTTAAAGCCCCACGAAGTAGAGGTAAGCTCCTAGGTTCCGAAAATAGCTTTTCCTTGCAATTTGGGGTAGAAATGAAGAGGAATTTGGAGCTTCAATGGAGGCAACAATGGTGGAGAAGAAGAAGAGAAAAAGCAATGTGGAAGGGAGGAAGAAGCTTCTGAAATTTTCTGAAGGAAGAGAGAGAATTTGGCTGTTTAAAAAAAATGATTTTTTTTTTCAAAAAGCTATGTCAGATGTCCTATTTTAAATGGAGCAAAAGGGCCCACCTCTTTCCTTTGATTTGACATCATACTCAGCCATAAGGAAGAAAAATTGAACCTTTTTGGATGCTGAAATCCTGCCTCGGTTTGCATGCCGCCTCTCTGGTTCCAATTCCTCACGTTTCTCTACACCCGTCGAGGCCCGTTTTCGAAAGTAGGCAATATATATATCAAAACGCTCAGAATGAGACCCTGAGCGTGGTTCAGAAGTTGGTTTTGTTAAATTTTAAGTTGTACGCAAAACGATAATTTTTAGACTAATTAATTGCGAATTACTCTATAACTGTTCGGTTATGGGTTACTCTTTGTTAATTAGTTTACCCTGCGTATCTTTCCCCCAATGTACATATTTCTACCAAGAATATATATATATATATATATATATATATATATATAATTATATATATATAATTATTTAGATGTAACACTTACAAAATTCCGGGTAGAAATTCTAGGATGTCACAATGTTTCTGTCTAGGATGACCTCAATGTTGATGATATTGATGATGTGTTGGCCAAGCTGAAGATTGTTGATTCAAACTTGGAGACAGGAAGCACGAAACAGGAAGAAGGAAAAGAAGAAGAACCTTTTTAGAAGGTTGAAGAGGTTGCTACTACTCAGAAAGCACTAGAAGCATAGGCTAGTGAAAGGACCCTAATTGTTTCTATGAAGGATTCATTGATCAACATTGAAAATCTTGGGAGTCTCTTCAACTCTCCCTTCTTTGATACCTCTGTTAAAATTGCTTATGGGCTTGGCCTTATCTTAGGTGAACCCTCTACCTTCTTTATCCCTTTTCCTCCTCTTCCTACAGAGTCAGTTGATGAACCTTCTACAGTTCAGGAGGATGTTCCACATGTTCGCATCCCAACTCCCATTGTCGTTGTTGTTGAACGAACCCTCATCTAGGTAAGTAGAATCCAGACTGACTTCTTTGGAGAAACAGGTCAGAGAAATACGTTATGACCAAAAGTTGTTGTTTACGAACATTAACCAACTATAGAGGACAATAAATGACTTCTTTGAGAGATTCCTAAGGCTAAAACAGTGGATCTTAGACAAGACAAGACTTGCACTGATCCCTGAAGTTACAGATATGCAGCATGAGTCACCACCACCTCCAAAAGCTACAATTATGCCTTCCTCATCATTATCATTAGAAAACTCATCTCTTATCAAGAATGAATGATCTGCCTCTTTGTACCTCCCTTCTATTTTTTTCTTGATGACAAAAGGGGAGAAGTTAGGAGAGTTTGAGTAGGATGGAGGATCAATTTTTGTAGGATCATGTTATATTTATTTTTTAAGAATTTTGTAATGATCATATTTTATTAATGAACTTATTTGATTTGGATGGATATTATGAGATTTCTATATGTTTCTTTTCTGCATTATGTTGTGAATTGCTTGATAATTTTTATAACGCTTGAATTGATGGGGAGCCTCCCTTTAAACTAAAATGAAACATAACTTATGCATACTTCCAGGGGGACCTAAAATCTAGAAAACTCATACAGGTATTGTTATCCCCTGAATTTGCTCATAAGGGTTTGTCATCATCGAAAATGGGGAGATTTTTGAATCCACATCCTTGATTTTAATTATGACAAACCATTATCAATACAAATTAAAAGGATGATGGGTTTAAAGTGATGACTAACATTCTTCTTAAGTGTTTCATATTTTATTCCTTAAAAGCAGGAGTCTTTTTTTTTTAATTTTGAGGTATTCAGAATGATGCTAAAAAAGGTTTAAAGAACTGTTGTCAAAGTTGAGAAACTCAAAAGAATCTTTGAAGCCCATCTGAATGATGAAATTTTCTTATGAGTACTTGGTTCTTAGCAAGATATTGAACAACAATGGCCTTACATAGAAGATGTATGAAAGGCAACATGAAACATTGTGGTTTAGAATGAAGCTATATAGAGCCTACATCAAAATGATGAAGACCTTGACTCTGAGTTTCTAAACATCAAAATGGTTTAGAAAGACTAAGAATGTATTGCTTGAACAATATTAGAAGACTAAAGTTTGATAGTTCTTCACTATATGTTTCCATAATCAATGAAGGCATATCAGAAAGCAATAACTATTTGCATAAGAAGATGCAAGTTTGTTAAAAGTTGAAGAAGTCCATGAGAAACACTAATTGTTAGAGATAAGGGGAGCAACATGAAGACTAAGCTTTGGAGCTTGAAGTAGTTTTGTCTTTTTACATGCCCAACTCCTTCAGTGGCTTTTGTATTGTTTGTTGCATCTTAGTCTCTATCTTTTCATATGTACATCATGCATCCTCATGTAGAGGTAGGAAACTTGTTTCTGAAGTTAGAAACTTCTTTAGTGCATAAAACTCTCTATTTTAATCGATTACAAAGCCATTCGTAATTGATTACACAAGTGTTTGTAGCTTGCAGAGAAATTATAGTTTTGGTTTAATCGATTACCAATTATACGTAATCAATTATACAGTTCAGTTGAGACCATGTATGGTTTTCATGAGTCTCTTCTTTAATCGATTATCAGGTGATCATAATCAATTACTTCATTCTTAAAAGTGTTCCAAAAGTGATCAAGAACACCTTAATCGATTAAATCCAGAATCTAATCGATCACATTGTTCTTGAAAACTTTCTAGGTGTTGGGAAGAACACTTTAATGATTTAAATGATAATATAATCGATTACTTCTTCAAAATAATCGATAACATTGGCTATTTAATCGATTACAAATGATTATAACTATTTTCTCTATTAATAACTAGCTTGTGTTCACACTTTTATGAGAGAAGAAAAAGTGCTAAGAATAAGTTTAGGCTAAAGGTAGGTGTCTCTTAGGCTCTTATTCACAAAGGACCCTTGGGTTGGGTACCTTAGTCTCTTTTTCTGGGGAGTGTCGCAACGTGCCCTTCGCGGGCGAGCGAGGGCGAGGCTCACGGGTGCGCTTTCCAAAGGAGGAAAGATGCGCGGAGTCGCCACCAACATTTATTTGTGGGAAACGTCGGAAAAACCGAAGGAAACCGGTCAAAATGAAAATTCTAAGTTCGGGAGTTGTATTTACGCTTGAGGAAGGTATTAGCACCTCTCACGTTTGTCTCAAAGGACAACAGCCTATTTTTTAGAATTGTGGAATTGTGTTATCTTAACTTTTATTTCTTTTTATTTTTTGAGGTCAACAAAAGCGGGGCTTGTGCTCCTACGTACCCTCCTTTGGAGAGGAAATCAGACCTACGTAGTTCTTTCGTATGCGTGAATCAAGTGATTCTTTTTTACTTGAAAGGTGATCATTTTAAGGCGTTGGACCTTAAGAATGATCCATTTACTTGGTAAGAAACTGAAATGATAAACTTCCAAAATCCTATTTTTGTGGACGAGCTTGACTAGGCGAATTGATTTTAGCCTTAGTTTCACTTTAGTCATTTAGTCAATTCAATTAAGAATGAGAAATCCCAAAGAGTAAACGTCCGATTGATTTCTTGTTTTTACTTTACTAAAAGGTATTTTTTATTATTATATTATTATTTTACCTCTTTTTTTATTTCCAACGTGGTTACGGCACGATCGAACGGTCGGAATTCATTTTAATCGAAATTAACGGATGATACAATTCAAACGATCGATGAAAATTTATTTTATTTTTAGATTAGGCGAGAAATGACTTAGATGAATGGCTTAAGCATGTCAAAAGGGGGTATAAAAAGTAAATGAAAACGAGAATGAAAATACATGAAACACAATGTCGACCACCACGGGTACATATAATGAATTGAAAAGCTTGGTTTGAGGTACTTACCCGTTGAAGACTGAAGAAAACGAAGAACGAACGATGGATCTTGAAGAACGGTTGAGAATCTTCGCGTAATTACTCACGGAAACGTTACGGAAACGTTACGGAAGTGTCTCGGCTTGGATTTTCTTCACGGAAATAATTTTCCTCAGCAAATTCGAAAGAGAGAGAAGTGCCTAAGGGGCTGAACCCTTTTCTTCTTCACTTCTTCCCTTATTTATAGCAAAATAGGGGAGAAGCTTGTCGCCCAGCTCGCCCAGGCGAGCAAGGTTGCTTCCTCCAGAAGCAACAGCCTTCTGGAGGAATCTTCTGGAGGGCCCAAGTGGACCTGGTTGCTATTTGCACCCCCCTTTTACTAAATGCACCCCCTTTTCTATTTTTTTGTAATTCTTTTTCCGTAACGTTACGAAACTTTATGAATTTCGTAACGATACTTATTTTCCTTCCGTAAGGTTACGAATCCTTACAGATTATGTATTTACTCTTTTTTACCTTTCGAAGAAGTTACAGAAACACACGGATTGCGCAAAAACACCTCTTTCTGACTTCCGCCACATTACGGAATTTCACGGATCACGCAAGCCTGCTTCGTTTTGGATTTCTGAGACGTCTCGGGACTTCATTTATTGCATGTCATCAAGTAATAATACCCGGACGAAATTAGGGTA
Organism: Glycine max; assembly: GCF_000004515.6. NCBI lineage: Eukaryota > Viridiplantae > Streptophyta > Magnoliopsida > Fabales > Fabaceae > Glycine > Glycine max. The sequence goes on from NC_038245.2 coordinate 13,442,063, forward strand.
TGACAGGGAGGAATTGAGATTGATTGTGATTGCTTCTAATAATTCTATGTGCATAGTGAATATCTAATTCAGATTGAATTAGATAATTGGAGTAACTTCTCTAGAGATAGAGAGTGAACCACTATGAAAATTGGTCTACATCTTCTCTTGACCTTATCTTTATTTCTCATTGTATTATTGATCAATTTGTTGAGTTTAAAGAAAATATATTTTTGAAAAAGAACTTTAACAAAAGGATTTTGTGTTAAGGGTGATTGATTAGATATTGGTTTTAACAAAAGTTTGTGATACGATCCTTTGAAAAGAAAGTTATTTTTAAAACTTTTTTTTTAAGTTTGATTTAAAAACCAATTCACCCTCTCCCCCTATTGGTTTGTGAGTTCCATCATCTTTTTTAATTGGTATCAGAGCTACATCTTGAAAGTTGCTCAAGATCATAGTTTTTCTAAAATGGGCTCTAAACAAATCACTTTCAAAGAGGGTGTCTCTCTCAATCGACCTTCATTGTTTGAGGGAGAACATTTTTTCGTTTTGGTAAAAAAGAATGGAAATCTTTATTCAGTTAATTGATCCCGATGCATGGAATGCTATTGTCAAAGGACCTTTTATACCAACTAAAGAAATGAAAGGTGAATTGGTGCCTAAAGAATAGGATGAGATGAAAGATGATGAGAAAAGAAAAGTGCAAGATAATCAAAAAGCTAAAAACATTTTAACTTCTGGTTTATCTTCTGATGAACTTTTTCATACTACAAGGTGCAAAAGTGCAAAGGAAATATGGAAAATGCTTGAATTCACTCATGAAGGCACTATGGATGTAAGAAGAGCAAGAAAGCACACATCCTAATATGAAGCTTTCCAAATGAAGAATGGAGAAACCATTTTAGAACTTCAAAACAAGATTCACCCATATTGTGAATCACCTTCTTGGTCTTGGAAAAATGTTTGAAGATGATGAGCTAAACATCAAAATCCCCAACTTCCTTACAAGAACTTGGGAACCAAAGATCACAACGATCAAGGAATCCAAGGAATTGGCATCAATGTCGATGGAAGCTCTCTTCAAAAAATTACTTGCATATGAACATGAGTTGATTCAACAATCTCATGTAGAAGGAACATAAAATAAAAGAAAAGGAATTGCACTCAAAGTTAGTTCTTCAAAGGAAGATTGCAAAGAAAACTCTTGTGATGATGAAGATGTAGAGAATTTAAGCTTGATGGTGAAGAAGTTTGGAAAATTTCTCAAAAGATCCAAGGATAAAAAATTCTCTAAACCTTCAAAGAAGATAAAAAGCAACAACAACACCTTCACATGCTTCGAATGGGGGAAGCAAGGTCACATCAAATTTGAATGTCCTATCTACCTTAGAAAAAAAAATTCTGAAAAGAAAGGAAAAAAGGATAAAAAAAAACAAAAAAAATGCCTGCATAGCATGTGCTTGATGGCAGATTCAATGGATGACTTCTCAACCATTGAAGAAACTGAGGTAAAATCTAAATTTGAAGAAGTTTCGGAAGCATTTAATGAAATACATGAAGAAGTGCAAAGGCTTGCTGTTTCGAACAATAAGCTGAGAAGCGATCTAAAATTGCATATTACTAAATTGACTTCAACACAAAGTGAGCTAGATAAATTGAGGCAAGAAAATGAAAAACTTGTTTCAAGCTATAAATCCACTGGTTGTGTTTGTGCTTCTACTTCTCTTAATATGGATTATTACAAATCTTTGCAAATTGAGTTTGAAAAGTTAAAAAAAGATCACTATGAAGAACATATGAAGTTGCAAACTGAGCTTTCCTATTTTAAAGATCTTTTTAGAAAATGGAACAAAGGAAAGAGTGATCATAGTCACTTGCTTAGTGTGCAAAAGCATACTACCGATAAGATTGGTTTGGGGTATAACAAGAAAATTACCTTTTCTAAAAAAACCAAGTTTGCATCCTCCAAAAAGGTGAACCAAAACAAAGTCTCCAAAAAGAAAAACATAGTGTATTATAAGCCTAAAGCAAAAACTTGTCATTATTGCATGAAAAGAGGGCACACATCTTATAAACGCTATGTTAGGAGATTTGACGTTCCTAGAGGAAAATGTGTTTGAATTCCTAAAGATTTAATTGTGGAAATTAACCCCATTGGACCCAACCTCAATTAGGTACCACATCTCTCTAATTGATTTTGTCTTATAGGTGTGCCTAAAAGCAAGAGACTCACTATGGTACTTGGATAGTGGCTGCTCTAGGCACATGACGGGTGACAAGTCCAGACTTACTGACTTTGTGTCAGAGGAAGGAGGATATGTCATTTTTGTAGACAATAATAAGGGAAGAATTATGGGAGAAGGAAACATTGGAAATCAACACAAGACACGAATAAAAAATGTTTTGTAGGTTAATGGACTTAAGCACAATCTCTTGAGCATAAGTCAACTATGTGACAAAGGCTTCAAAATTGAATTCAACATAAATTGTTGTCTCATTTGTGAAGCTATATTTGGTGGGGTTGTTCACATAGGTAAAAGAATAGGTAATATCTACATGTTGAATATTGAACATGCATCATTTCATGAACTTAGTTGCTTGGTAGTAAGATTGATGATTTGTGGTTATGGCATCGTAAGGTTGCACATATAAACATGCATCATCTCAGTCATCTAGTTAAAAAAGACCTAGTAACTGGTATTCCAAAACTTAAGTTTGAGAAAAATAAATTGTGTGAAGCATGTCAAAAGGGGAAACAAGTTAAAACTCTTTTTCAAAGTAAAAATGTTGTTTCTACTTCAAACCCACCCTGAACTACTTCATATAGATTTATTTAGACCTTCAAGAACTATGAGTTTCGGTGGCAACTACTATGGCTTAGTAATTGTAGATGATTATTCAAAGTTCACTTGGACTTTGTTTTTGAAACCCAAAAATGAAGTTTTTTTATGCTTTTTGCAAACTTGCCAAAGTTATTCAAAATGAGAAAGGTTTTAATATTGTTTCAATTAGAAGTGATCATGGAGGTGAATTTCAAAATGAGTATTTTGAAAAGTTGTGAAGAAAATGGAATTCACTACAATCCCCCCCCCCCCCCCCCGCCACCCCAAGAATACCTCAACAAAATGGTATTGTAGAAAGGAAAAATAGATCCTTGAAGAAGGAGCTAGAATTCTTCTAAATGAAACAAAGCTACCAAAGTACTTTTGGCTGATGTTGCGAGTACTATTTGCTATACTTTAAACAGGATTCTCATAAGACCGATTCTAAAGAAAACTCCTTATGAGCTTTACAAAGGAAGAAAACCAAATATATCTCATTTAAGGGTTTTTGGATGTAAATGTTTTGTTCTAAACAATGGAAAAGAATCCCTAGGCTAATTTGATGCGAAAGCCGTTGAGGCCATTTTTCTTGGATATTCATTGTAAAGAAAATCATATAGAGTGATTAATAGGAGAACTTTATGTGTGCAAGAATTTGTACATTTGTGTGATGAAACTAATTTATTGTTCAAGAAAATTCTTTGGAAGATGAAGATGTAGGTTTTCAGGATAAGGACACTGCACTTGAAGGTGAATCCAAAGTTAAAGAGCTTGAACAAAGCAAAGAAATCATTGCCACACCTTCTATTGGTGAAATATCAAAGGAAGTATCTACTCGCTCTAGACTCAAGATTTTATGCAATAACATGACTTTTGTTTCTTAGATTGAACCACGAAACATAGATGAAGCTTTGTATGATGAGCATTGGTTGCTGGCTATGCGTGAAGAATTAAATAAGTTTAAAATGAATGAAGTATGAGATTTAGTTCCTAAACTTGCCTCTCACAAGTCAATCGAAACCAAATGGGTGTTTCGAAAAAAACTTGATGAATCAAGCATCATAGGACCAATAAAAACTTAACAAGTTAATGCAATCCATGGGCTAAAATACTAGTTATAATATAATTCATATTTAAAATATTTATTCAATATAAATTTTAATTATATAAAAATTAATAATTGTGTAGTATGTTATACTAACTAAAATATTAGTATTTTTTCTGTTACAAAAATATTAGTGTTTTATACCCAGACTAAAATATTAGTTAAAAAAAAACTTTAAACAATCCCAAAAAAACATGAAATCAGATAACAATATCCTTTTTTGGGTTTTCAAAATTTTCAAAAGCCATTCAACCCATAACAATTATGGAAGCTGAAAAACCAACCAAATTAGCCACACATCAAAACAAAGCAAAGCCTACATGTGTTGTGTTGTGTTTAGGGGTGGGTAAGCGGATTGGTTCGTCCTGCATAAGGTCTACCAACGTAAGTTTCTCTGGCCCCACACTCTTACACAAACTTAATATATTGGTCCGCCCCTGCCTCGCAAACCCCACGGCCAAACAGGCTGGTCCACAGGCCTAATTATTTTTTTTAAAAAAAACTATAATTTTAAAATAAATATATTTTTTCTCTTATATATACATTTTAAAAAGTCTTAATAAATACTCAATTACAAAAGTTTTAACACAATCAAATAAATTTTCAATATAAATATAAAGAAATTTTAGATTGGACTTTTAAAATTAATTGAATTTGGATTGGACTTAACCGCTAGTTGCATCTCTGCAATCTAAATCCGCACATCACAAGTAGTGGTCCATGGACCTGAACCTATTTATCCACTCTACTTATATTGTGTTGCGCGTATACCTGACCTATGAAGTGACCCACAAGACACGCCTCTCACATCCTCTTCACACCCCGCATGTGCCGTTTGTCGACACCAACCAAACGTGTCCCTTCTCTTTCTCTTTCTCTCTCTGTCTCCTTTTCTATTTAACTTCCTCTACCCCCTCCTTATATAAACGCCCACCATTGTTCTTCCACAGCCTTAACCTCTCGGGTTATAAAACCTTCGTGGGGGGGGGGGGCACACACATCTTCGGGCAGCGTCAGCTTAGAATTATTATTAGTGTGAAATTATTAATTAATTCTTGGCTAGACAACAACATGGCCTCCGCCGCAGCCGCAGACGGACTCTTCCGGCCGATCTACGAGGGCTGCATCTCCGCCTACGACAACGACGTGGAGCGCCGCCCCTACCACAAGAACTGCGGCTGCGCTCTGCACAGCAAGTCGAGGAGGAACAGCAGCAGAGCGTGCAGGCACAAGTTGCCAAAATGCAACAACGTGTCCTACCCTATGAGGAGGGCTTGGAGTGAAGGGAATTTGTCAATGGTTTCATCAACAACTTCCACGCATTCCTCGCCTTCTTCTTCTCCCGCCGCTGGGTTCAGGCCTCAACACGACGAAGAGGGAAATACTAAAAACAAATTAGTAGTTTTATTTGAGATGAATAATTAAATAATTAATTAATCAATTAATGAGTATTTAATACTACCAGTACCAGGATGATCTTTTTGATAAAACTCCTATTTTGTTTTGTTTCCTTTTTCTTTTCTTTTTGTAGTTTTGAATAATTCGACTCCGGTTCAGTTGAGGTCTTGTTAACTTTTTTTTTTTAATTTGACTTGGGGCTCCTGATTTAGTTTGTTCGGAATTGGACGACTTCGTTTATTGTAATGAAGCTAATTGATTTTTTTTTCTTATTAATTATATATTAATTAATCTTTTTAGGGTACATCTCTCTCTATTTCAGCTTTTTGGATTACTTGGGGTTCATGTATATATTGAATCTTGATGTTGCAGTTCAGAATTTGGGCGAGTGAATGCGTAGTTTTTGTTTTCTTTAATTTGGTTTGAATTTTGATCGCCGACCAAAAACTGCATTAATGCAAATCGTGATTCAAGGAGGGATCTTGCTCGGTGGTTTCTTTTTTTTGTTTTTAAGAGATTGTGCTTATTTGAATAAAGAAATTATTTTGTCTTGTATATGTATCTTGCAACTAATAGTCTTACTCAAAAAGTGTAAAAATTATTAAATTGTCTTTGTTAATATTTTCTTTTTACACACATAAATAAGAATGAAATCCTTAACAAAGTACTTAATTAACCTAATTATCAACGAAATATAATTCAATTGATTGAATAAAGAATGTGAATATTATAAATTTTTTAATATGGTATTTAATTCTTACGGATGAAAAAAATTATCTCAATTATTTATTATCTGTGTTGCTTAGATTATCTTTGCTGGATGGGGTTGAGTCTTGTTGCCACCATGTGATGTGTTGTGTTAAGCGGCTTTGTTAAATACATTCAACTTTGTTGCGAATAAATGAGAAGGTGGGAGCTGGCAACACACGGAGTCACAGCTAATTAATTACTATTTCCAGAACTTATGATGCTCTTTTGGAAAAAAGACTAACAAACTACTTTCGTCCCTCTATAAGATTATTTTTATCCTATAATGTTTTTAATTAATGCTATTATTTTCACTATAGATATTAATTTTTCGCCGGTGAGAAGGTATTAAGTAAAGAGAAAAATAAAAAATAACTTTAAAATAATAATATAAATAATTGATAATTTTAATATAATTAATTTAATTAATTATTTTTAAAAAATATAAATTAATTAAAATAATTTTATATATAAAAATAGAGGTAGTATTTTCTTTAGATTGCTGTCCTTGTATAATTTAAAAATTTTCGTCTGTGACGGTACCTGACCCATATGGGATGGTCAGGAATCATGGCATCCACTTCCAAATGGATTGATGCATGATTGCACCAAAATAATGCTATAATATTCGTAAATACCGGTGAGATATTAATGAACTAAGATGTACTCCAGTAAAAAAGACAAAGGAGATTGCTCCAATCGGTTATGTCTAGTAGTCAAAGATTTATAAAAGGGTTCGTTATGTTTATTTGTGCCGGCACTTTTTTGATTTTTTATTTTTATTCCTAAAAAAAATTAATTGATCGTATTTCCTCATTTTTTGGTTCGTCAATAATTTTGATCCTTGCATATTGGCGTTAAGTGAAGACATGCTCTTATATTTTGCAATGATAATTGTTATATTTATAACTCTCAATTTCTTTATGTCATGTTTTCTTTATATTGGTTTAGTATTTATTTGACTTATTTTTGTTAACTAATAATATTTGTTTTAATCATTTAAAATAATTAGTTAATAATATCTTTTCTCTTTATTCATAGGTTGTTTATTTTTATGAGTTCTGTAATCTTAGTTTTACTAAGACGTTCTTGTTGTATTCTGAGAGGTTTGTGTGGGACACCGTGAATAAATCTTTTACGTCAGTGACTGTCACACCTCAGGAAGTTTAGCTGCATTTGTGATTTTTGACTTCAACAACAACAATCTAAAAGGTTTATATCATGGTTGAAGCCACAAAACCTATCAACAATATTGACGCTTCCAACCCCACGCCATCAACTACAACCTTTGGCAAGCCGCTGCCTGACATCTTAAAAATTGAGGTCTTCGCTGGCCAAAACTTCCGTAACGAACGCGTTCATACCTTGCTGGACATGCATGAAGTTGTCTTCGCTCTTTCTACTCCCAAACCTAATGCCACTATTGAAGCTAGTCAACTTCAACAATGGGTTCCGGCCAATAAGGCATGTCATCACACTTTGTTAGGTGCCTTATCTATTGATCTTTTCGATGTCTACTGCTCCTACAAGGAATCCAAAGAGATATAGGACCCTCTCATACTCAAATAAATTGTCGAGGACGTGGTCAGACAGAGATTCATCATTGCTAACTACTACCTCTGGACCATGAACGAAGAAAAAGACACCAAGGTACAAATCAACGAATACCACAAGTTGTTGGAAGACCTAAAGACTTAAAACATCTCTCTACTTGACGAGTTCATTTTTGAACTCCTGATTGAGAAGCTACCGGAGTCCTATACAGACTTCAAACAACAGTTAAAACATAGGCACAAACAGATTTCACTGCCAAACCTTATCTCCTACATTATCTTAGAAGATACAAATAGGAAGGAAAGTGTTGCAGCAAGGACTAAAGCAATGTCTTCCAATGCAAACACGGTACAAGACAAATTGTTTCATAAGAGGTATGTCAACAAAACTGATCACAATAACAAGAATAAGTACAAATATAATAACCCTTGTGTTGCTCCTTCTTCTAATCCTTCTTTCAAGAAAAAAGGGAGCACGTTTTGTTTGTGGGAAGCCAGGACATTTTGTTCCTCAGTGCAAGTATAGAGTTGTGAGAAATGACAATCCTCGTAAGCCTAGGGCTAACCTGGTGGAAGGAGATGACATTATTGTTGTGGTCATTTCTCAAGTGAATGTTGTCACCCATATGAACAAATAAGTGGTAGACTATGGGGCTACCAGGCACATATGTGCTAATAAGAGTATGTTTACCTCCTACACTGTTGTGGAGGATGGAGAAGAACAAGTTTATCTTGTTGATTCGAGAACTACTCTGGTTCAAAAAAGGGAAAAGTTCTTCTCAAGCTCACATTGAGAAAACACCGGCTTTGAATGATGTGCTACATGTTTCCTCCATCAAAGTTAACCTTGTTTTTGCAGCATTGTTGGGAAAGGTTGGGGTAAAGATATCCTTTGAGTCTGATAAGATATTTATGACTAAGAATAATGTATTTATAGGGAAGGGTTATTATGATCAGGGTCTCTTTTTACTCAATGTTTCTGAAGTGATTAATGAAAATGCATCTTCTTATGCTTACTTGATTGATTCTTATGATATATGGCATGCTAGATTAGGACATGTTAGTCCAACGTATGTTATGAAATTGCAACAACTAGTGTCGCAACGTGCCCTTCGCGGGCGAGCGAAGGCGAGGCTCACGGGTGCGCTTTCCAAAGGAGGAAAGATGCGCGGAGTCGCCACCAACGTTTATTTGTGGAAAACGTCGGGAAAACCGAAGGAAACCGGTCAAAATGAAAATTCTAAGTTCGGGAGTTGTATTTACGTTTGAGGAAGGTATTAGTACCTCTCACGTTTGTCCCAAAGGACAACAGCCTATTTTTAGAATTGTGGAATTGTGTTATCTTAACTCTTATTTCTTTTTATTTTTTGAGGTCGACAAAAGCGGGGCTTTTGCTCCTACGTACCCTCCATCGAAGAGGAAATCAGACCTACGTAGTTCTTTCTTATGTGTGAATCAAGTGATTCTTTTTACTTGAAAGGTGATCATTTTAAGGCGTTGGACCTTAAAAATGATCCATTTTACTTGGTAAGAAACTGAAATGATAAACTTTCAAAACCCTATTTTTTGTGGACGAGCTTGACTAGGCGAGTTGATTTTAGCCTTAGTTTCGCTTTAGTTATTAGTCAATTCAATTAAGAATGAGAAATCCCAAAGAGAAAACGTCCGATTGATTTTTGTGCTTCATTTTACTAAAAGATATTTTTTTGATTATTATATCATTATTTTACCTCTTTTTTATTTCCAACGTGGTTACGGCACGACCGAACGGTCAGAATTCATTTTAACCGAAATTAACGGATGATACAATTCAAATGATCGGTGGAAATTTATTTTATTTTTAGATTAGGCGCGAAATGACTTAAATAAATGACTGAAGCACGTCAAAAGGGGGTACGGAAAGTTAATGAAAACGAGAATAAAAATACATGAAACAAAATGTGGACCACCACGGGTACATAGAATGAATTGAAAAGCTCGGTTTGGAAACTTACCCGTTGAAGAACGAAGAACGGATGAAGAACGGTGAATAACGGAGGAAAATCTTCACGGATTTGCTTACGGAAACATCTCGGAAGCGTTACGGAAGCACCTCGGCTTGGATTTTCTTCACGGAAACAATTTTTTTCACCCAAAACAGCTGAAATACCTCACCAGGGGCATCCGAGATCCATAGAACAGCCCCCTTCAGCCTATTTATAGGAAAAAGGGGGAGGAGGTTGCCGCCCAGCTCGCCCAGGCGAGCTGGGTTGCTTCCTCCAGTTCAAAAAAACATTCTGGAAGGCCCAATTTAAAATTTCGAAATTTCTATTTGCACCCCCCCATTTTGATAAGTTCACCCCTGCTTTCTTAATTTACGGAAAAGTTACGGAAGCCTTACGGAAGCATATAGGACTTGATTTTCTTCTTTTTTTCTCTTCCCTCTCACCCGTATTAAGTTAAATATTCTTATTTAAGGTTATGGGAATTTTACAGAAGCATTACGGGTGTCCCGGAAGCCCTGGAATCTCATTTTTCAACAAAATGGGGGGTGTGGTGGCCACCTAGCTCGCCCAGACGAGCTAGGTTGCTTCAAACTTAAGCAAGAAATTGCCCAGAAACCTCTAGAATGGCCCAGATTCGAAAATTACTATTTGCACCCCCCATTTTATTAAATACACCCCCTTTACCTTTTTTTGGTAATTCTTTTTCTGTAACGTTACGAAACTTTACGAATTTCGTAACGATACTTATTTTCCTTCCGCAAGATTATGAATCTTCACGAATTATGTATTTACTCTTTTTTAGTTTTCGAAGAAGTTACGAAAACTTACGGATTGCGAAAAAGACCTCCTTTCGATTTCCGTCACATTACGGAATTTTCACGGATCGCGTAAGCCTGCTTCCTTTTGATTTTCGGCACGTCTCGGGACTTCACATATTGTGCAACAAAGGGTGCCAAGTATCTCGAAGCGGCCAATCAAAGGTTGCATATCATCAAATAATAATCCACGGACGAAATTAGGGTATGACAACTAGGTTTAATTAATATGCATGAGAAACAAAGTAAGAAATGCAAAATATGTGTTGAATCAAAATTAACTAAGAAATCATGTCCTTCTGTACAACGTGAAACTAAATTGCTAGGCTGAATTCATTCTAATCTTGCTGATTCAAAACAAACTATGGCAAGAGGAGGTAAGAGTTATTTTGTAACCTTTATATATGATTACTCTAGATATACTAAGTTTATCTAATTAGACACAAAGATGAAGCGTTTGATATGTTTTTATCTTATAAAGCTAAAGTTGAAAATCAATTGAATAGAAAAATCAAGAGGCTAAGATTTGATAAGGGTAGTGAATACACTTTGTTTAATAACTTTTGTGAAAAGGAATGTATAATTCATGAAGTAACCCCACCATATTCACCCGAGTCAAATGGAGGAGTAGTTGAAAGGAAAAATAGAACCCTTAAGGAAATGTTGAATGCTTTATTTCTTAGTTCCTCTGTTCTTAACAATCTTTTGGGAGAAGCCCTTTTGACTGCTTGTTTTTTACAAAATAGAATTTCACATAAGAGAACAGGTTTGAGCCCTTATGAGTTATGGAAAGGATATAAACCAAACCTAAAATATTTGAGAGTGTGGGGGTGCCTAGCCAAAGTGATGTTACCTGATCCAAAGAAAAGGAAAATAGGATCTAAGACTTCTGATTGCTTGTTTATTGGTTATACTGAACATAGTGCTGCCTATAGGTTTCTAGTTCTTAAGAGTGATACGATTGAGTGTGACACTATTGTGGAGATTAAGAATGTTGAGTTATTTGAGGATGTTTTCCCTTTGAGGACTAGTGCCTGTTCTAGTACCATTTCTAGTCTTGAACAACTAGTTAAAACCTATACTGAACCTATAAGGGAGGATTTGAAGAGAAGTAAAAGACATAGGACAGAGAAATCTTTTGGAGATGACTTTTATACATATCTTATTAAGGATGATCCCTTAAGTTTTTCAGAAGCTATTAGTTCTTCAGATGCAAACCTTTGGGAGCAAGCCATTGGGATTGAAATTGATTCTATTGAAAAGAATAATACATGGACTTTAGTAGATCTACTTGAGGGTGCTAATCCTATTGGATGTAAATGGATCTTTAAGAGGAAGTGTAACCCTGATGGATCTACAGATAAGTACAAGGCAAGGTTGGTTGCTAAAGGTTTTACTCAGAAACCTAACATAGATTTTTTTATACCTTTGCACCTGTTACAAGAATTTCCTCCATTATGATTTTGATAGCCTTAGCTGCAATCCATAAGTTAGTGATTCATCAGATGGATGTTAAGACAACTTTCTTGAATGACGATTTAGAGGAAGAGATACATACGACTCAACCTGAGGGGTGTGTGATGGATGGTCAAGAGAATAAACTGTGCAAACTTTTGAAATCCCTATATGGTTTAAAACAAGAGCCTAAACAATGGCATGAAAAGTTTAATAAGACTTTACTTATTGATGGTTTTTCTAGTAGTGATGTTGATAGATGCATGTATACAAAGTTTGTGAATGATGATCATGTTATTATATGCTTGTATGTGGATGACATGCTTATTTTTGGTACATGCAAGGATATAGTTTTTAAAACTAAAACTTTATTAGCATCCAAATTTGATATGAAAGACATGGGTGAAGCAAGTGTTATTTTGGGAGTTAAAATTATAAGGAAGGGAGATAATATATTACTATCCCAAGAGCATTATGTTGAGAAACTTCTTAGGAAGTATAAATATCATGACTTTAAGCCTGTGGGTACCCCTTATGACGCTAACTCTCAATTAAATAAAAATAAAGGATAACCAATTGCTCAAACTCAATAAGTACAAATCATTGGGAGCTTATTGCATCTGATGAACTTTTCTAGACCTAATATTGCATATGTAGTAGGAAGATATAGTAGATATACCCATATTCCTAATTAGGACCATTGGGATGCACTTGCTAAACTCATGAGATATCTAAGAGGTACCATAGATTATGGTATTGAATATAGTGGATTTCCCATAGTACTTGAAGGGTATAACAATGCAAATTGGATCTCTGATTCAGATGAAACAAAATCCACTAGTGGTTATGTGTTTACTCTTTGTGGTGGTGCGGTAGCTTGGAGATCAGTTAGACAAATTATTATTGCTAGATCAACAATGGAATCAGAGTTTGTTGCTCTAGATGGCTGGTAGTGAGACTAAGTAGTTGAAAAACTTCTTAGCTAACATTCCTTTGGGAATGAAACTGACCCCATCAGTATCTATGCATTGTGATTCCCAGTTAGTGATAATTGTGGCTAAGAATAAAACATTCAATGGGAAAAATAAACATATACAATTGAGACATAATGTGGTTAAGCAGCTGCTAAAAGATGGAACAATTCTCATAGATTATGTGAAGTCAGAAGGAAACTTAGCAGATCCTTTGACAAAACCCCTAGGGAGGAATATGATATTAGAAACATCGAGGGGAATAGTACTTAATCCACTTGAAAACAAACAAGTGATGGTAAGCCAACCTTTGTGATTGGAGATCCCATGAAGAAGGTTCATATGGGTAAAACCAAGTCACTTGTCAGTTTTGCTAACACTCAAATTGATTTCTATCAATTTGCTTTTAGTCCCTTCCTATGGTGTGAAAAAGTGTTAGGGCTGCATTAATGAGAGGATAAACTTTATAGTAAACTTTATGTGTTTGAGAAAGCTTTACATCTTATAAATTTTTTAATGATTTTCGTATCCCTTATGGGTGGTGTATGATTTGCAGCATGCACTTGATATATGAGTGTCAAGTGGGGCCGCTTGCATGAGATCTTGGTGAGATCTCTAGAGCACTCATGAATATCGAGCACGCGCATGACCTAGTAGCGCAACACAGCGATAACAACAAAGACTGTAGAGGTGTCTTGTGATTGGTAGACCACTATCACACGCCATGTATTTTTGGTTCATATAGCTTGCTACACCAACTACACTGTGTGTTAAGTCCTATCAGTCTAGATATGGTTCATATAGCTTGCTATACTAGGTCCGATGCATTACACCTCATGTTAACCCATGAATTTTATTTTATTTATTAAATATAACTTATTGTTATGAAATATATGGGGGATTGTTGTAATTTTAATGTTTATTTCAAAAGATTTTTTTAAAGATTTAATTAAAGAACATTATAAACTATTTATAACTCCCAATTTCTTTATCTTAGGTTTTCTTTATACTGGTTTAATGTTCATTTGACTTATTCAAATTCTTAATTAATGATTTAACATTAAAATGATGGTTAAGTGAAATTTTGATAACTAACATAAGTTGTTTTCGAACGTTAAAGATTTTGTTAACTAATAATATTTGTTTTGACCATTTAAAACAACTAATTGATAATATCTTTTAGTTGTGATGTTACTATATATTTGTTTTACTAACAATATTGTTAACTAAGAATATTTGTTTCTTGTGTGTGTGTGTGTGTGTCTATATATATATATATATATATATATATATATATATATATATATATATATATATATATTCTGCAACGTAAGAAGAAAGAGTGTGTGAGTGGGAAATTTTTTATGATCAAGTGATATTGTTTGTTCCTCCTCTTTGTTTCTATTAATTTTTCTTCCTCTTTATAAGGGTTGTTTATCTTTGCGAGTTCTGTAATGTTAGCTCCACTAAGACGTTCCTATTGTATCCTGGGAGGTATGTGTGGGACACCACAGATAAACCTTTTAGGTCAGTGACTGCCACACCTTAAGAAATTCAACCGGATTCATGATTTTTGATTTCATCAACAATAATCTAAAAGGTTTATATCATGGCTAAAGCCACAAAACCAGTAACAATGTCGACGCTTTCAACCCCACACCACTGACTGTAACCTTTGCCAAGTCACTACTTGACGTCTCAAAAATTGAGGTCTTTGTTGGCCAAAACTTCCATCGATGGAAAGAATGCATTCATACCATGCTAGACATGGATGGAGTTGTCTTCGCTCTTTCCACTCCCAAACTTAATGTTGCTAATAAAGCCAGTCAACTTCAACAATGGGTTCAGGCCAATAAGGTATGTCGTCATAGTTTGTTAAGTGCCTTGTCTAATGATCTTTTTGATGTCTGCTGCTCTGACAAGGAAGTGAGAAGTACTTTTAAGTTTGTTGAGCCAGTGCCGCGAGAGATGTTGTAAACCATGAAAGCGCTGATGATATTGTAGTAGTAGACGGAGGCAACAACACCATAGTAGTAGACACTGAGTCTGGAACTCAACGCCTATGGTGGCCTTGGAGTGCATGTCGAACTTAGTCTTAACGTTTGAGACGGGGTAAGCAACATAGGTGAGAACAAATCATGCACTCATTTGGGTACCATCAAGGTGCGCGTGAAGGAGAATAAGGGTTCCCCTATGTTTTTTGCCAAGCATTTTCTGGCTGTTTGTAACCGTCAGAATAAATTACCACTATAAAATATAACTCCACGTCATCACTTAATTCTAATATTTAAAGATAAAGACCAAAATCATTAATGGACCAAAACATGAAGGACTAAGATTGGTCAATTTTTGTTTAGGAATCAAAAGTGGAAATTCGAAAAATTTTAGGTACCAAAAACATAGTTTACTATTTATAAAATATTGGTTAGATTTGGTGAGATTCAAATATTTAGTGTTAAATGAGTAAACTTTAAGAAATGCATTGTATGATACTCAAGGATGTTGTAGCTAATTCTCAGAAAAAATGAAAATGAGCCAACATTAATTTTGTATGTATGGGGAACAAAGCATTGAAAATGTCGAAAATTTTTGCTGCTTCTCGGCCATGACATTGTTTTTGAACCATTATTTAGCAACTCAATGGATTGCATATTGAAAATTGAAAGAAGATGCCACTTTCACGACAAACAAGTATTTAGTCTAACAACGATGTTACATGGGATGCGTTCTTACCAGATTTGGCATAACCTTCTCACGATGGTGTTCCTCCATGAGCTCCTCCATGAACAATGATGGGGTGTACCTGCAATAACACTCTCACGTTCAAGTTAGAGGCATAGAGGTATATAGGTATCACAAAATAGGTTGGATTAGAGTTGGTTTACCTAAACCTTGATGATCCCTTTTTATAATGGTGAAATTGGATAATAAGATCTCAATTTCTCTTATAAGATAATGTAAATAGGAAAAGATATGATCTTATCTTATCTTTTCTCTAAATAATAGATCATTTATGGTTTCAGGGGTTATCTTTATCTTTTTGGTAGACTACTTGGGCGACCACTGAGTATAGAGGCTTGCCGAGTCCAAGTAGTACATATGTCCCCCAAGCTATGAAGGTGGTTGAAGGAGCTTTGGGAAAAATAATCTTAAGTCCTCTGCTCTAACGTTGCCATCTACCAGCCAAGTCTGAGTATTATTCATCAGTTTGATTGTAGTTGAGTCAAAGAGGGATATCTTCTTTAGCCAAGTTTTTCACCTAGTCATAAAGGGAATTTTATTCAATCAATGTCGAGTCTAAATGGTGGAGTATTCGAAGCGACATCCTGTCAACTATTACGTTGGTTCAAACACATTAAATATTTTTGCGTATCTTTTAAAAAGGCGCAATGATTATGTCCTTTGATTTTTGAATCTTCGTTGGGATAGCCAAAGGTCACATCTTTCCCCAATCATTGATTTGTGACTTTAGGGAAAGATCTAAAGGCCCAAATGGATGTGTCCTTTCGGCCATCAAAAGCTTCCAAAAGACTACACAAAGGTGAGGGGACTTTTTTTCTCCTACTTATTGCTTCTATGCCTTCTTCTTCTTCATCCAAACACTATTTCCTCCACTCATCTCTTTTCTCCAATATCCTCCTCTTTCTTTCCATGTATGCCATTTTGACCCTCCTCCTTTTTTCATAATGTCTCATTACAGAGAGGGTTATGAGCGCTCCGACGGGGGTAGGATTCTTTCACCAGAGGTTCGTTCAATAGGGGAAAGTTATAAGGACGGTCCCTCTCACCATCACAATGGCTCAGAAGCCACTAATGGTCAAGTTTCTGGTGTTCCCGTTGGTGGCGCCACCCTTGTTGGTGGTGTCATTGCTACTAAAAGAGGGCTCTTCCCTAACTCTGACATATGTTAAAATCCTAGGGTGGTGATAAATGCCAGATTTACCGGATTTTCATATGCATTTTGGGACATTTATTTGACATTTTAGTTAACTTTAGGCCTTGTTTTGAATCAAATTAGCTTTAAATTTAGTTTTTACTTTGTCTTAGGTAGAATTTCATGTTTTAGTTATTTTTAATAAATTTTTGATAGTTTTTCAGCAAAATCAATAGAAAGTTCTGGAAGGAGAAATTGCAAAAATTGAAGATAAAAACTAGGAAAATCAAGAGCAAGATATTTTTCAAGGATAAATTAGCTGAAGAAGAAGATAATTACTCAAATTAATTAGAGATATTATTTGTTTGTAATTTCTTATGATTATCTCCTTAATTAAGCTAGCAACAATTCTATAAATAGAAGGCTAGGCATTCATTGTAACAATGTAGAAGTCCCAAGCATTTCTTAGAATTATAGTTTAGACATCCACCTACTAGATGCCTCCATTATTCCATTAGACACTCTAGGTTTTATTGTATTATTTTTTAGTGCAATTCCTTCCACCTTAGAGAGGAAAGGATGAATATTGTTTCACTTTAATTCTATCAATTCAATACTTCATCTAAAGTTTTTTTTTTATTTGTTTTCATACTTAATGCTTTTATTTGACCAACCATCTTATAGATGAATTTAGGAATTGACTTATGCTTTAGCAAGCCTTGTTGAAACCTAAAGATGAATCAAGTACTTAATTGGGATTATCTCTAAAGATAGAATAATATTGGTTAAGCCTCACTAATTCTCAACCACTAATGATGATTGCTTGTGTCGGTATGTCCAAGGGATTGAGTATCAGGCAAGTAGTTTAGAATCTGCGACCATGCGTGAACTGGGGTAGAATACATTAGTGAATTGAGGATGAGCAAAAGAAATTAGTAGAGAATTGTGAAGTTACAATGGATCGAGCGAATTCCAAGTCCAAACCTAGACATTCACTCATCAAGATCGACGTCACCATCCAAGTCTAGTATTTCTATCTTTACTTAATTATTTTATTGTCATTTAATTTTTATAGCAATTTATTTTATGTTATTTATTTCGTGACAATCACAAAAAAAATATAAAAACCTAATTCATAGTTAAGTAATTACTTGAAATCCCTCTTTTATTCCTTTGGGCGACAACCTGGATGATAATTCAATTACTATATCACGATTGGGTTACACTTGACCTATAAGTTGTATCTAATGTGAAATAAAACCCTAACAGGAGGATAAGGCCGAGTCGTCTTTACCCCAACCTCCCTATAATTTCATTAACATGGATTTGGCAGCCACTGATGTACAAGTCATAATGCCTCATCCTTTCATTCCTCCTCTTCCTCCACCCGAAAAACCTAGTAAGACCAAAAAGGTGTTTCCTCCTGCCGTCCTTTCTGGTTACACCCGGGTTCATGGGGAAGTTGGTTCCTACTCGACTAGTTTTTTAACTTATAAGTCTATTACCAAATTCCTTGAGATCGTCGAGTTTTTTCACGATGATCATCCCGACATGGTGATCATTGATTCTTGCTCAGAGGAAAAATGTGTTTCTTGGGCACTTCTCCAAGTAAGACTCCTTTTATGTATATGAATATGTACTCTACTCTCATCTTCACCTTATTGTCCCTTCCAACAATTTTGAGTTTGATGTCTTAAAGGAGTTGAATGTCACCCCTACCCAATTGCATATGAATTCATTGGTGACCATGTATGCCTTTAGGGTTTTGTGTTATGAAATTTTCATAACTCCTACTACTCCTAAATTTCTTCACCATTATAGTGTGAAAGAAAATCAAAAAGGTGGTTGGATGTCCCTTACTGGCATTCTCGATAGGGCAGTTATTGTGAATGTATGTGTATGAAGGTTTTGATGATGCCAAAACAAAAGCAACACAAATTTTATTTCAAGTCCAAATCAAGACCAAGAAAAGAAAGATCAAGAAAAAAGCTAAGTCTTAGTCTATCTTTGTTAAAAGAGTCTCTTAGTGATTGCAAAAGTTTGGCCTCACAACATAATTTTTAAATTGGTAATAAAAAGTTTTTAAAATATTTTTAACATTTTCTAAAAAAGACATTTGCCACTGGTAATCGATTACCAGAAGCAAAATCATTTTAAAAAAGCTTTTTCAGAAAGTTTGTGATCGATTACCAGTAACGGAACTACAAAAATTCAAATTGAAAAGTCATGACTCCTCCTTACATAACTGTGTAATCGATTACCTACCAGTGAGGAAATTTTAAAAGTTACTCTGAAAAGTCACATCCCTTCATAAGTTTTTGGAAAGCCACAAAGGGCCTATAAATATGTGACTTATCGACAAAAGTTTTTAGAGAGTTTTTTCAGAACCTTATTGTCTTATCCTCTCAAAAACAAATCATTGGCCAAACACTTGCAAATCAATTAAGGATTTTTCTAAGAACTTTATCTTGTATCTTCTTCCTAAAAGAGAGAAAAACATTTACACTTTCTTTAAAGACTTATTGAGATCAAGAGGATGTTTGTCTCTTGAATTGTGAGTTTTCTGAACACAAGGGAAATGGATCCCTCGGGTGTTCAAAAGTTGTAAAAAGGATTTTTACAAAGTTAGTGAAGATCTCAAGTGGGTTGCTTGAGGACTGGACGTAGGCACTGGAAGTGGCCGAACCAAGATAAACTGAGTTTGCATTCCTCTCTTCCCTATCTTGGTTACTTTATCTTGCATATTTTATTCATCTTGCACACTTGAAGTATTCTGTTGATATAACTTTCATCTTCATCTTCAATATTCTTAACATATAGATTCAAAAGGGGATTTAGAAGTCAATTAAACAAGAAATTTTTAACTTAATTCACCCCCCTCTTAAGTTATTGAGGCCACTTGTCCAACAAGTGGTACCAGAGCTTGATTCTTGTATAAAGTTTAGAAACTTCAAGAATAATTATGGCCTCATCAAACTTCTTATTTCCCGAAGGAAACTCCATTAATAGGCATCCTATATTTAATGGTATGGGTTATCATTACTGGAAAACCTGTATGCAAATCTTCATAGAGGCTATAGATTTAAACATTTGGGAAGCCATTGAAATCGGTCCTTACATCCCTACAATGGTAGTAGGAAATGAAACTATAGAAAAACCTAGGGAATAATGGGATGAAGAGGAAAGAAGAAGGGTACAATATAACTTAAAGGCCAAAAATATAATTACCTTTGCATTAGGAATGGATGAATACTTTAGAGTCTCAAATTCTAAGAATGCAAAAGAAATGCGGGATACATTACAAGTAACCCATGAAGGATCAAAATGAGACCATACAGGATATGCAAAAGAGATTCACATAGTTAATCATCTTGCGTCATTAGGAAAAATATTTCCTAACGAGGATCTCATTAACAAAGTACTAAGATGTTTAAGCAGGGAATGACAACCAAAGGTAACTGCAATTGCAGAATCGAGAGATCTCACTAACATGTCTCTTGCAACTCTTTTTCTAAAGCTTCAGGAACACAAAATAGAACTTATGAGACTAAACCAACATGAAGAAAATGACAAGAAAAATAAAGAAATTGCACTTAAAGCCTCATCTTCTAATCCAAAAGAAAGTGACAGAGAAGACTTGAATGAAATAGAAGAAGATGATGATTTTAGTTTCTTCATAAAGAGATTCAACAAGTTTCTAAGGAACAAAAGAAATAAAAAAGAACAAATTTCAATCCAAAGAAAAAAGGAGAAGACTCTCTGTCATACCCTAATTTTGTCCGGGGACCATTGTTTGATGGCATGCAACCTTCGCTTGATCGCTTTGAGGGACTTGACACCCATCGTTAAGCAATCCGCGAAGTTCCGCGACATGCCAGGAGTTGAAAGGAAACATTATTGCGCAATCTGTAAAGTTTCGTAACATTCTAGAGGCCGAAAAAGGGATGGTTGCGTAATCCGTAAAGTTTCGTGACATTACGGAAAGAAAACAAGTAGCGTTACGTAATTCGTGAGGTTCCGTAATGTTACGGAAAAAAAATCAGCAAAAAAGGGGCAAAGGGGGTGCATTTAGTAAAATGGGGGTGCAAATAGTAATTTTCAAATCTTGGCCCTTCTAGAGGATGCTGGGCATTTTCTTGCTTAAGGTGGAAGCAACCTAGCTCGCCTGGGTGAGTTGAGCTCACCTGGGCGAGCTAGGTGGCAACCACCTCCCCAGTTTTGTTAAAAAATGAGCTTCCAGGACTCCCGTAATGCTTTCATAAAATTCCCATAATCCTTAATAAACATATTTCACTTAATATGGGTGAGAAGGAAGAGAAAAAAAATAAGAAAATCAAGTCCTATAGGCTTCCGTAACTTTTCCGTAAATTACGAAAGAAGGGGTGAACTTATCAAAATGGGGGGGTGCAAATAGCAATTTTGAAAATTTTGAAATTGACCTTCCAGAGTGTTTTTCGAAGCTTCCTCCCCCTTTTTCCTATAAAAAGGCCAAAGGAGGCTGTTCTAAGGGTCCCTGATCCCCTTGGCTATGCGTTTCAGTTGTTTTGGGTGAAAAAAAATTGTTTCCGTGAAGAAAATCCAAGCCGAGGTGCTTCCGTAACGCTTCTGAGATGTTTCCGTAAGCAAATCCGTGAAGGTTTTCTTCTGTTCTTCATCCGTTCTTCGTTCTTCAATGGGTAAGTTTCCAAATCCGAGACTTTTAATTCATTTCTTGTTTTTTTGGCTTTCATCTTTATTTCGTTCAACTTCGGTTTCTTTTTCTTCCGTTTTTAACGAGCTTTAACCGATCGTTTAAGCCGTTTTCTCGCCTAATAAATGATGAAATGAATTTCAACCGATTATTTGTGTTCTAATGTCGTTTAATCACTGTTAAAACAAAATCTAACCGATCGTTCACGCTGTAACCTCGGTTAAACCAAAAAAGGGCCAAATAATAATAAAATAATAAAAAATATCTTTAGATAAAATAATCAAAAAAATCGATCGGACGTTTTTCTTTGAAAGTTTCCTTGAATGAATTGACTAATAACCAAAGTGAAAATAAAACTAAAATCAACTCACAAATCAAGCTTTGTCCGCAAAAATCATTGAAAACCGCTTTGGGGTCCAACGCCTTAAACAATCCTCTTTGCTTTTATCAGTTAACATGGACCGTTCAAAAGCATAAAATCAACATGTAACTTTACCGCATTCGCGAGAACTACGTAGGTCTGATTTCCTCTTCGATGGAGGATACGTAGGAGCAAAAGCCCCGCTTTTGTCGACCTCGTGAGATGGTTAGAGGTCTAACGCCTTAGCTTTCTCACCAAGTAAAATGGATCATTTTAAGGTCCAACGCCTTAAATGACCACCTTCCAAGTAAAAAGAATCACTTGATTCGCCCCTTTTGAAAGAACTACGTAGGTCTAATTTCCTTATCACAATTGAGGAATACGTAGGAGCAAGGGAAACACCCTTGTCGACCATAAAAAGATAAAAAATACAAAAAGGCATAAAAAGACATAAAAACATAAAAAGGAAAATAAAAAAAATTGAAGTCATCTTTGCACACTTGATTAAAGGCTGCCGTCCCTTGTGACGGACGCGTGGGGTGCTAATACCTTCCCCATGCGTAAATACAACTCCCGAACCTTTCACACTTAAAGTTCGTAGACCACATCCTTTTCCGGTTTTTCCGACGTTTTCCTCGAATAAACATTGGTGGCGACTCCGCGCATTTTCCTTTCTTGGAAGACGCACCCGTGAGTCCTCGCGTAGCCCTCCTGCCGTAGGGTAGGTTGCGACACTCTCCTTTTGTTCCAAAGTGCTATGAATGTAATCAACCTGGACATCTAAGAGTTGATTGCCCCAATTTCAAGAAAAGAATGGAGAAGTCTGACAAGAAAAATTTCAAAGACAAGAAAGCAAAGAAAGTTTACATCACTTGGGAAGATAACAATATAGATTCATCAGGAGATTCAGAAAATGAAGTTGTGAATCGGAGTCTCATGGACAAAACTATGATAACAAAGAAGAGCGGATGCTCTAAACACATGACGGGAGATGCATCAAAATTTACTCATATATCTCCCAAGAAAAGTGAACATGTGACTTATGGAGACAACAACAAAGGTAAAATTCTTTGAATATGAAAAATAGGTACAAATCCATCTACCTCCATTGAAAATGTTTTACTTGTTGATGGTCTTAAGCATAGTCTACTAAGTGTTAGTCAATTATGTGATAAAGGCTTTCTAGTATCATTTGACTCTCATAATTGTGTTATTGAAAATAAACATGATAAAAAATATAAAACATATAGGCTATAGAACTAATAATGCTCAATGTTTTTTTAGTAAAGATGATGATTCTTGATTATGGCATAGAAGAATTGCTCATATAAACATGGAACATTTAAATAAACTAATTTATAAGGATTTAGTAATTGGTTTACCAAAACTAAAATTTGAAAAAGATAGATTGTGTGATGAATGTCAAAAAGGAAAACAAGTAAGGGTTTCTTTCAAATCAAAGAATATTGTTTCTACAACTCAACCTTTACAACTTTTGCATATGGATATTTTTAGTCCCTCTAGAACTATGAGTTTTGGAGGAAATTACTATGCTCTTGTTATAGTTGATGATTATTCAACATTCACATGGACTTTATTTCTCACTCACAAAAGAGATGTTTTCATGCTTTTAAGAAACTTGCTAAAATCATTCAAAACAAGAAAAATCTCTATATTGCATCTATTAGGAGTGATCATGGAGGAGAATTTGAAAATAAGGATTTTGAATCATTTTGTGATGAAAATGGCATTGAACACAATTTTTCTGCACCTAGAACCCCTCAACAAAATGGAGTAGTTGAGAGGAAAATTAGATCTTTAGAAGAAATAGCCAGAACTTTGCTTGATGATATAAATCTTCCTAAATATTTCTAGGCTGAAGCTGTTAATACTGCGTGTTATATAATGAATAGAGCTTTAATTAGACCAATCTTAAAGAAAACTCCATATGAATTATACAAAGGAATAAAATCGAACATTCTTATCTTCATGTTTTTGGATGTAAGTGTTTTGTGCTAAACAATGGGAAAGACAACTTAGGTATTTTTGATACAAAATCTGATGAAGGTATATTCCTTGGCTATTCCTTGAATAGTAAAGCTTTTAGAATTTATAACAAAAGAACTATGATTATTGAAGAATCTATCCATGTTGCTTTTGATGAGACTAACCCTATAAGGCCAAGAAAGGAAACACTTGATGATATTATAGATTCATTAGAAGACATGCACATTAATGAGAAAGGGCACAAAGGAAAAGGAAATGGAAATGAAGAAGACTTTCAAATTGATGAAAATAAAACAAATATAGATCTTCCAAGAGAGTGGAGAACTTCAAGATATCATCCTCTTGATAATATCATCGGTGACATCTCAAAAAAGGTAACAACTAGACACTCTCTCAAAGATGCATGCAATAATATGGCTTTTGTTTCTTTAATTGAACCTAAAAACTTAAATGAAGCCATAATTGATGAACATTGGATCATTGCTATGCAAGAAGAGTTTAATCAATTTAAAAGAAATCAAGTTTAGGAATTAGTTGATAAACTTAATGATCATCTAGTTATAGGAACTAAATGGGTATTTAGAAACAAATTGGATGAACATGGAATAGTTATTAGAAACAAGGCTAGATTAGTAGCTAAAGGGTATAATCAAGAAGAAGGAATAGATTATGAAGAAACATATGCTCCAGTAGCTAGATTAGAAGCCATTAGAATGTTATTAGCCTTTGCATCCATAATGGATTTTAAACTTTATCAAATGGATGTTAAAAGTTCTTTTTTAAATGGTTTCATCCAAGAAGAAGTTTATGTTGACCAACCTTGCAGTTTTGAAAACTCAGAAAAGCCCAATCATGTCTTTAAATTGAAAAAGGCTCTATATGGTTTGAAACAAGCCCCTAGGGCTTGGTATGAACGATTGAGCAAATTTATTTTAGAAAAGGGCTTTACAAGAGGAAAGGTTGATACCACACTCTTTATCAAAAGAAAATTGCATGATATTCTCTTAGTACAAATATATGATGATGATATAATCTTTGGGTCAGCTAATGATTCTCTATGCAAAGAATTCTCTCAAGACATGCAAAATGAATTTGAAATGTCCATGATAGGTGAGTTAAATTTCTTCCTTGGATTACAAATAAAGCAAACGAAGAATGAAATATTTATTAGTTAGTCAAAAATATTGCAAATAACTAATTAACAGGTTTGGGATGGAAAATGCTAAACACATGGTCACTCCTATGAGCACTACTTGCTATCTGGATAGAGATGAAACAGGCCAGTCAATAGACATAAAGAAATATAGAGGTATGATAAGATCTCTTCTTTATTTATCAGCAAGTAGACCTGGTATAATGTTTAGTGTTTGTATGTGTGCAAGATATCAAGCAAATCCCAAAGAATCTCACCTAAGTGTCGTTAAAAGAATAATGAGATATTTGTTAGGCACTATAAATCGAGGGTTATGGTATCCTAAGAATTCCTCTTATAACTCAGTAGGATATTTGACTCTGATTTTGCTGGATGCAAAACTGATAGAAAAAGTACTAGTGGCACTTGTCATTTCATTGGTTGTACTCTAGTATCATGGCATAGTAAAAAGAAAAATAGTGTTGCCTTATCCACTGTAGAGGCGGAATATATTTCTGATGGAAGTTGTTGTGCACAAATACTCTGGATGAAACAACAACTTTCTTACTATAGTTTAAAACTTGATAATATACCTATCCGTTGTGACAATACAAGTGCAACTAATCTGTCCAAAAATCTTATTCTGCACTCTAGAACAAAGCATATTGAAATAAGGCATCACTTCCTTCGAGATCATGCTCAAAAAGGGGATTGCATATTAGAATTTTTTGACACAAAGAATCACTTAGCTGGTATCTTCACAAAACCTCTCCCTAAAGAAAACTTCTTTGCTATTAGAAGAGAATTAGGACTCATAGACCTAAATAACTTAGAATCCTAGCCACTTTGGATGTTTATACTGTTTAATTATCATGCTTGATTATGATGAATGTTTAACTTTGATTGTTTATCATGATTGATTATGATTATTGTTTAATTTGGTTGAGTGAAATGGTTGTTTTGCTTCTTTATGATTAATTACTTTGATTGTTTATAACAATTGCATTTGATGATTGTTTTTCGTGATTGTTCATACTCATAAATGTTTTTGATTGCATAATTGTATATTGATACTCTGGCGGATTCATGAAGCTTTTTCGTCCTATTTTTATCTAGCATTATCTGTCTTTAATTTCCTTGATATTTCAAACTTTCTGCATTGGGTTTATTTCGGATTTGGTTCTTTATATTTTTGTTTTGGACTTGTTGTTTATTTCTTCTTTGGTTGTTTTTCTATGAATGCTTTGGTCATTTATAAATACTGTTTTGGACTTGTTCTGTTTGGTATGTTTAGCACTTGGTTGATTCCTCTGTGAATGATTGTTTCTATTTCGGTGCTTTCGTCTTTTGATGTTGCCAAAGGGGGAGAGAATCATGTAAGGTACAGGGTACATATATTTTTTGCAAACTATTTTCTGCTAAGCAATGATTGCAAAATTAAGAGGGAGTGATCGTCTCGCAAAAGAATTATTTTTCAGTAAATAATTTTAGTTGGTTGTCATTATCAAAAAGGGGGAGAATGTGAATGTATGTGCATGAAGGTTTTGATGATGCCAAGACAAAAGCAACACAAGTTTTATTTCAAGACCAAGAAAACAAAGATCAAGAAGAAAGCTAAGTCTTAGTCTATCTTTGTTAAAAGAGTCTCTTAGTGATTGCAAAGGTTTGGCCTCACAACATAGTTTTTAAATTGATAATAAAAAGGTTTTAAAATATTTTTAACATTTTCTGAAAAAGGAATTTTTTACTGGTAATCGATTACTAGGTATTGTAATTGATTACCAAAAGCAAAATTATTTTTAAAAAGCTTTTTCAGAAAGTTTGGAATTTTAAATTCATGACTCCTCCTTACATAACTGTGTAATCGATTACTAGTGAGGAACTTTTAAAAGTTACTCTGAAAAGTCACATCCCTTCATAAGTTTTTGAAAAGCCACCAAGGGCCTATAAATATGTGACTTATCTAAGAAAGTTTTTAGAGAGTTTTTTTTCAGAACTTTATTGTCTTATCCTCTCAAAAACAAATCATTGGCCAATCACTTGCAAATAAATTAAGGATTCTTCTAAGAACTTCATCTTGAATCTTCTTCTCTAAAAGAGAGAAAAAATTGTAGTTTCTTTAAAGACTTATTGAGATGAAGAGGTTGTTTGTCTCTTGAATTGTGAGTTTCTTGAACACAAGGGAAATGGATCCCTCGGGTGTTCAGAAGTTGTAAAAAGGATTTTTACAAAGTTAGTGGAAATCTCAAGTGGGTTGCTTGAGGACTGGACGTAGGCACAGGAAGTGGTCGAACCGGGATAAACTGAGTTTGCATTCCTCTCTTCCCTATCTTAGTTACTTTATCTTACATATTTTATTTATCTTGCACACTTGAAGTATTCTATTGATATAACTTTCATCTTTATCTTCAATATTCTTAAAAAAGGGATTTAGAAGTCAATTAAACAAGAAATTTTTTAGCTTAATTCACCCCCCCTCTTAAGTTATTGAGGCTACTTGTCCAACAGTTATCAGTTCCATCACTACCTATTACAAAAATTTCAAGGGTCACTTTTTTCGAGTGTGCCCTAGGGCCGAGTCAAATCAATTTACTTTACTCGACAGGGTATGCTTCGATTTCCTTTCTGTTGGACCTCTTCCCAAAGATATCCAAAAACTTATTTCGTACATGTCTCCTTCTAATCTAGAAGATATGGTTATGCTTTATAGGTTTCTGAGGCTCTTCATTGTAAAGCACTGGTGGATCTCCCCTTCTCCAATACTCCGAAAGAGAACTTGGATTGTGAGTTTTTCTTACTCGGCTTTTGTTTTCCTCTCTTCTACCTATTTCTAACCTTTAATTTCTTTTTCCAATGATTATGACTACGTTTTACTATCAATCCATTGAGAAGGCTCAAATCGAGAAGGCTGAAAGGGCTAAAGTTGAGAAAGCCTAAGCCTTGAAGGTCAAGGGAAAAGTAAATCTTAGTCGAATCTCTACTTCTCAATTAGGAACTACTTAATAATACAATCACTTTAAAAGTGTTAGCCAATTTTTATTTGTGAACTGAATCGTAGACGAATCTCTTGGTTGGTTTCAGTCTTGTGTTTTAGCCAAGTAATTTAGTCTAATTTTAGCCGAGTAAGTCTCTTTTGGTTTATTTTTAGCCAATTGACTTAGTTATCTTCATTCTATTCTTAGTCGAGTAACCTAGCTTTTTTGGTCTTCTTTTAGCCAAATAGCTAAGTTATTTGCGATCTATCTTTGGCTGACTGTGGGTGTCAGTCCTTTAGTAAGTCAAATATTTATTCGGTCTTATCTATACCTAGAATTAAGTGTTTAGTCAGAGAAACCAATTGGTCTACTCAGATCTATAAAGCTAATAAAAATCATAAAAATAGTACTTTATTCAATGTAAAATTTGGGTGTGCCTCGTTAAAACCTATTTAACAAAAAATCTCGTAGGAAAAATAGTACATCACCACTTACAAGTTTAACTGTAATAGAATTTGAGGTAAGTCTTGTTCTAGGCTCTTGGAATTACCTTGTCGGATAAGACTATAGTAGATAGGCTCCATTTTTGAGTGATTCAGTAACTCTAAAACCACCTTCCCAGTTTGTAGCAAGCTTGTCTTCTCTAGCCTCTTTTGGGCTTTTCTACATTTCCTTAGTGACAAGTCATCTGCCTAGAAGTTTCTTGTCTTGACCTGGTTGTTGTGTCTTTCTCATCTGCCATGCACTTCCATGTTTAATTTCGAGTGTCTCGGTATATTATGCGCCTAAATTGGACATCCGAGTAAAAAGTTATGGCCATTTGAGTTTGCCTAGAACTTTTGTGTTCAATTTTGAGCATCTTGATATATTATTGGCCTGAATCGGATATCCAAGTCAAAAGTAATGGCCATTTGAATTTTCCTTCTGCTTCCATATATAATTTTGAGCGTCTCGATATGCTATGCACCCGAATCGGATATTCGAGTGAAAAGTTATGACCATTTGAATTTCTTGAGAGCTTTCGTTGTTTAATTTTGAGCGTCTTGAAATATCATGGGCCTCAATCATACACCCGAGTCAAAAGTTATGGTAATTTGAATTTGCCCAGAGCTTTCTTAATTTCAAGCGTCATGATATATTATTGGCCTGAATCAGACATCTGAGTCCAAAGTTATGGCCGTTTGAATTTACCATGTGTTTCCATGTTTAATTTCGAACATCTCGGTATATTATGCGCCTAAATCAGACATCCGAGTTAAAAGTTATGACCATTTAAATTTCTCGAGAGCTTCCGTTGTTCAGTTTCGAGCGTCTCGATATATCATGGGCCTCAATCATACACCCGAGTCAAAAGTTATGGCCGTTTGAATTTGCCGAGAGCTTTCGTGTTCAATTACGAGTGTCTCGATATATTATTTGCTTGAATCAGACATCTGAGTCAAAATTTTTGGCAGTTTGAATTTTCCTTGCCGTTCTATATTTCATTTCAAGTGTCTCGATATATTATGCACGTGAGTTGGAAATTTGAGTGAAAAGTTATGACCATTTGAATTTCTCAAGAGCTTCCGTTATTCAATTTTGAGCGTCTCAATATATCTTGGGCCTCAATCATACACCCGAGTAAAACGTTATGACCGTTGGAATATGCCCAAAGCTTACATGTTCAATTTTGAGCGTCTCGATATATTATTCGCCTAAATCAGACTTCTGAGTCAAAAGTTATCGCCATTTGAATTTACATGGCGCTTCTATGTTTAATTTTGAGCGTCTCGATATATTATGCGCCTGAGTCGAACATCCGAGTGAAAAGTTATGACCATTTGAATTTTTCAAGAGCTTCCATTGTTCAATTTCGAGCGTCTCAATATATCATAGGTCTCAATCAAACACCTGAGTCAAAAGTTATGGCCATTTGAATTTGCCAAGAGCTTTCGTGTTCAATTTCGAGCGTCTCGATATATTATTGGTCTGAATCGGACATCCGAGTCCAAAGTTATGGCCATTTGAATCTGCCATGTGCTTCCATGTTTAATTTAGAGTGTCTCGGTATATTATGCGCCTAAATCGGACATCCGAGTAAAAAGTTATGACTTTTTGTATTTCTCAAGAGCTTTCGTTGTTCAATTTCAATCGTCTTGATATATCATCGGCCTCAATCATACACCCGAGTCAAAAGTTATGGCCATTTGAGTTTTCCCATAGCTATCATGTTCAATTTAGAGCATGTCAATATATCATGGGCCTCAATCATACACATGAGTAAAATGTTATGGCCGTTTTAATTTTCCAAGAACTTTCGTGTTCAAATTCGAGCGTCTCGATATATTATTGGTCTGAATCGGACATTCGAGTCAAAAGTTATGGTTGTTTGAATTTGCCTTGCGCTTCCATGTTTGATTTTGAGCGTCTTGGTACATTATGCGCCTTAATCGGACATTCGAGTAAAACGTTATGACCGTTTTGAATTTCTCGAGAGCTTCCGTTGTTCAATTTTGAGCACTCAATATATCATGGGCCTCAATCATACACCTGAGTCAAAAGTTATGGCCATTTGAGTTTGCCCAGAGCTTTCGTGTTCAATTTCGAGCGTCTCGATATATTATTGGCCTGAATCGGATATCCAAGTCAAAAGTAATGGCCGTTTGAGTTTTCCTTGCGCTTACATATATAATTTCAAGCGTCTCGATATACTATGCACCCGAATCGAACATCCGAGTGAAAAGTTATGACCATTGATATATTTTCCAAAGAGATACCCCCTGGG
This sequence comes from Glycine max, assembly GCF_000004515.6. Taxonomy (NCBI): domain Eukaryota; kingdom Viridiplantae; phylum Streptophyta; class Magnoliopsida; order Fabales; family Fabaceae; genus Glycine; species Glycine max. The sequence continues at coordinate 13,472,699 of NC_038245.2, forward strand.
ATACCTCCTCTTAAGGGAATATAACACCAAATAGACTTAGTCCCAGGAGCAAGTCTTCCTAATAGGCCAGCTTGTAGGACTAACCCTCAGGAGACTAAGGAAATAGAGTCTCAGGTTAAGGAATTGTTGGAGAAGGGCTGGGTCCAAGAGAGCCTAAGCCCTTATGTTGTGCCAGTGTTGTTGGTGCCCAAAAAGGATGGTAAGTGGAGAATGTGTACAGATTGTAAGACCATCAACAACATTATTGTAAAGTATCAGGAGACTAAGGAGATAGAGTCTCAGGTTAAGGAATTGTTGGAGAAAGGCTGGGTCCAAGAGAGCCTAAGCCCTTGTGTTGTGCTAGTGTTGGTGCCCAAAAAGGATGGTAAGTGGAGAATGTGTATAGATTGTAAGGCCATCAACAACATTACTGTAAAGTATAGGCACCCCATTCCTAGACTTGATGATTTGATTGATGAGTTGCATGGTGTCAATATCTTTTCAAAAATTGATCTTAAAAGTGGTTATCACCAAATCAAGATGAAAGAGGGTGATGAGTTGAAAACCGCTTTCAAGACCAAGTTTGGTTTGTATGAATGGCTAGTGATGCCTTTTGGGCTCACTAATGCACCAAGCCCCTTTATGAGGCTTATGCATCATGTCTTAAGGGATTTCATAGGTAGATTTGTAGTTGTTTATTTTGATGATATTTTAGTGTACAGTAGGAGCCTAGATGATCACTTAGGACATCTAAGGCAAGTTCTTTCAATTCTTAGGAAAAACACTTTCTATGCCAATATAGAGAAGTGTGCCTTTTGTGTAGATAATACAGTTTTCTTAGGATATGTAGTTGGTAGAAATGGGGTCTAAGTGGACCCTGAGAAAATCAAGGCCATCCAAGAATGGCCCACCCCAAAAAGTGTAAGAAATATTAGGAGCTTCCATAGGTTAGCAAGCTTTTACAAAAGGTTTGTCCCTAATTTCTCTACACTTGCCTCACCTCTCAATGAGCTGGTGAAGAAGAATGTGGCATTCACTTGAGGTGAAAGACAAGAGTAAGCCTTTGCTTTGCTCAAAGAAAAGCTCCCAAGGCACCTGTTCTAGCTCTTCCTGACTTTTCTAAAACTTTTGAGCTAGAATGTGATGTCTCTGGAGTGGGTGTGGGAGTTGTATTGTTGCAAGGTGGGCACCCTATTGCTTATTTTAGTGAAAAACTTCATGGTGCCACCCTCAATTACCCCACCTATGATAAAGAGCTTTATGCCTTAATAAGAGCCCTCCAAACTTGGGAACATTACCTTGTTTCCAAGGAATTTGTCCTTCATAGTGATCATGAATCACTTAAGTACATTAGAGGGCAAAACAAGTTAAACAAAAGGCATGCAAAATGGGTAGAGTGATGCAATCCTACCCCGCAAGGGCATTGGATAGAAAACTCCAAGTAGATTGGGCCAGAGATGCAAGAGAAGGCCCTAGGGTTCTTATGAGCCTTAGGGTAGATTTCGGGCCCATGGGCTAAGTACGAGCCCACTTATCTTTGTAAATATTAGATTAAGGTTTCATTATTTTTGGGCCTTGTATTTAGGGCTCCATAATGTAGGTAGGGTACCCTAGAAATATAGGATTTTTCAGCCCTTGTATTTTAGGGCACCTAGACTAGTTTTTGTATTAGGGGTAGTTTTGTAATTTCACATACACTAAGTGGATATTTGATGTGTGTGGTTGGAAATAAATTTAATTGAATTGGTAGAAGCCCAATCCAATTAAATTTTAGAGGGGGAGGTGAGCATTTGCTTACTACACCCCATTGCCACATCATATAGTCACACTTTGTGCATGTCCTTCATGCTTTTCATGCCTCATGATACCTAAGCACACTTAGTGGAGAATCTTGGAATTAATCTTGGATTAGTGGGCTGAACCATAACTAAAATTCACTAATCATAATTAGTGAAATTTTGGCTCCAAAGTTTGGCTCCACAAATTCAATTTCAAATTCAAGTGAAATTTGAATTTCCCTCCAATTTTGTGTGACACTTAGGCTATAAATAGAGGTCATGTGTGTGCATTTTTTTCAACTTTGATCATTTGAATATTAACTTCAGATTTCAGAGCTCCTTTTGAGCACAAAATTTCGTGCTCTTCTCTCCCTCTCCCTTCATTCATCTCCT
>NC_038245.2:13483795-13493791 GCF_000004515.6 Glycine max
AAACCGTGCCTACATCCAATCCCCAAGCAACTTGCGGTTCTTGAGATTTCTTTCAACCTTGTAAAATCCTTTACAAGCCAAAGATTCACAAGGGATGTACCCTCCCTTGTTCTCTTTGAAAACCTAAGTGGATGTACCGTCTACTTGAACTGATCCACAAGAGATGTACCCTCTCTTGTTCTCAGTATAACAATCCCCAAGTAGATGTACCCTCTACTTGTACCACAAAGGATGTACCCTCCAATGTGTTGGGACAAAGAATTCTCAGGAGGTTAGTCCTTTGAATCATTGTAAGGGGAAACAAAAGATATCTCAGACAGTTAGTCCTTTGAAATCTTTTGCTTAAGGGAAAGGGAAGAATCAAAAAAATTCTTAGGCGGTTAATCCTTTGAATCTTTTGTAAGGGAGAAGAGAGACACAAAAGAATTCAGGCGTTTAGTCCTTCGTTCTTTTGGAAAAGGGAGAAGAGAATGAAAAAGATGAATAGCACAAGTTTTTGAACAAAGAACTTTTCTTGGAAGAGAAAGTTTTGAACAAAAACTTTTAGAAACATGAAGAGAAAAAGAATCAGAAAATTTTGTAGAAAGAGTTGAAAGATATTGAATGATGTTGAGAGAAGATTGAAAGATAGATGATTGATCTCTTCTTCAAATTCATGCCATGGTCGTATATTTATAATCTTTTGATGACTCAAGTCAAAGCTTGTGACTCTTGGCAATTTCTTTAAAAAACTAGTCACTTAAAAAAGTTATGACTTTTCAAAAAATCTTCAGAAACAAGTCACTTGAAGAATTGTGACTTTTGGAAATGTATTTTTCGAAATCAGTCACTGGTAATCGATTACCATTAAGATGTAATCGATTACACATCAACAGATGTGACTCTTCATTTTGAATTTTGAAAATCTTAACATTTTAAAACACCGGTAATCGATTACTACCTTCTGGTAATCGATTACCAGAGAGTAAAACTCTTTGGTATGACTCAAGTCTAAATGTTTTGACCGTTGGGATTTTCCAGATAACATTTATGGAAATCTCTTTTATCAAGACAAGCACGCTAGGTGCAATTCCCAACCCCCGAGAGGGAAATTCACTGAGCAAGACAAGCACGCTAAGTGCAATTCCCAACCTGAGAGGGAAATTCACACAGTGAGACAAGCATGCTAAGCACAATTCCTAACCCGAGAGGAAAATTCACTTACCGAGACAAGCACGCTAAGCGCAATTCCGAACCCGAGAGGGAAATTCAGTTAGCGAGACCAACATGCTAAGAGCAATTCCATCCCGAGGAGGTAGCTCACTCAGCGTGAGAGGTCATGCTCAACACTAAAAGTGAAGTTTCACTTTGTGAGATGAGCTCGCTAAGCAAGATCTGCAGATTATAAATACGTTCTTTGGCGTCAAAAATCAGATTCTTGTCCCTCTCTCTCTAAAACTCATGCCCAAAACCCTAACACCTCCTCTTCCACCACCCACGACCACCGGTGGCCATCATGAGTCGTTGTTGCTTGCCACTAGACCACCGCATGGAGAGGAACACTTTAATCAAAGTGGAATACTCAGAATCCACCTCAAAGATTTGGTAGAGAAGACAAGCTCTCAACCTTTCTTTTGTGGTTTCTTTGAGGTAACCTTGACTTCTATGTCTTTCTCCTAGTTAGTTTGAGTTTTTCTTTGTATCCCTCATGATTTGGGTATTGTAATAGGATGTTTTTATGTTTCCTTTGAAAAAAATAAGACATTGTAAAAGTTACCTTTTTATAAAATTGATGTTGTTTTTGTGACCTTCACTGAACCCCAGTCACATTGGCATGATTGGAATTTCAAAACGACGTCTCTGTGATGTAGACCCTGAAACACTTCTTAGCCCATTTTAATTTGACAGGTTATTTGACCTCGAATGTTAATATTAATATTGTTTTTAAAATCTAAACTAAATTGTCTTCGATATTGAACTCTACGTTTGGACCGACGAATGTGAACGTGAAAGACCTCCGAGCGACATAGAGAGGAGTTAACGGATTGATATCAATAGGTGAGGCGAGTTTATTATAATTTACAACTTTTGATACCATAATTGGGGTCAGGGAACCCAATTACGGGAATGTATGTTTGTCCCTATGCATGTTGATTTTCAAGAAAAATAATGTTTTTAACTAATAGGATGAGATATATTTGTTATTGATGAATGATATTGTTGTTTTATTAGACTTATGTTGTTTGAACACTTGGGGAATTTGAATCCTAGGCATGAAATTATATGTATATATATGGAATGCAATTATTGATGATGTTAATGTTTATGATAATATTGATATAAGATGACGTTGATGCTAATGATGATATTGAGATGAGATAACGTTAATTTTATGATAATCTTGATATGAGATGATGTTGATGTTGATGATGATATTGAGATGAGATAATGTTAATGTTTATGATAATCTTGATATGAGATGATGTTGATGTTGACAAAGACATTGAGATGAGATGATATTGATGTTGATAATGACATTGAGATAAGATGTTGTTGATGTTGATGGTGTCATTGTCATTATTTATGTTGTGTATGTACATAGGGGGTGCACCGACCATCATGGATATCCTTGGTGGGGAAAATAGAGTTGTTAAAGAGTTTTAAGCATCTCCGGTGGGGAATGACTTAGAATCTTTAATTATCCATGGTTAGTGCATTGATGATGTAAGCTCCATTGGAGCTTGTAGGCCTAGGATCTTCTTCATCAATGGATTCCTTTGCTTCTTGGAAGATGAATGGCAGCAGAATGGAGAAGGAAGAGAGAGAGGAGACACCACTTCAAGGAGAAGATGAGTCTAGAAGAAGCTCACCACCATAAGAGGCCATGGATAAGAGCTTGGAGGAAGAAGGAGATGAATGAAGGGAGGGGGAGAGAAGAGCATGAAACTTTGTGTTCTAAAAGAGCTCTGAAATCTGAAGTTTAATATTCTTCAAATAATCAAAGTTTAATAAATGCACACATATGACCTCTATTTATAGCCTAAGTGTCACACAAAATTGGAGGGAAATTTGAATTTCAATTCAAATTTCACTTGAATTTGAAATTGAATTTCTGGAGCCAAACTTTGGAGCCAAAATTTCACAAATTATGATTAGTGAATTTTAGTTATGGTTCAGCCCAATAATCCAAGATCAATTCCAAGATTCTCCACTAAGTGTGCTTAGGTGTCATGAGGCATGTAAAGCATGAAGGACATGCACAAAGTGTGACTATATGATGTGGCAATGGGGTGTAGTAAGCAAATGCTCACCTCCCCTTCTAAAATTTAATTAGATTGGACTTCTACCAATTCAATTAAATTTATTTCCCAACACACACATCAAATATTCACTTAGTGCATGTGAAATTACAAAATTACCCCTAATACAAAAACTAGTCAAGGTGCCCTAAAATACAAGGGCTGAAAAATCCTATATTTCTAGGGTAACCTACCTACATTATGGAGCCCTAAATACAAGGACCAAAAATAATGAAACCTTAATGTAATATTTACAAAGATAAGTGGGCTCGTACATAGCCCATGGACCCGAAATCTGTTGGATCTGTAGACAAACGATCATGCTGAATGTTTTGATGATGCCAAAGTTTCACATGCGTCTCAAAGCTTTATTCAAGACAAAGAAATTAAAGATATTCAAGATGGATGATCAAGATAGTCTCTAGAGTCTTAGAAAGGGTATATTAAATAGGAAGGGGATTCCAATTGAAGTAGCAAAAGGTTTGGCCAAGAAATTTAAGTTAAAAAGTCTTTTTCAACAAATTTACTCTCTGGTAATCGATTACCAGAGGATGTAATCGATTACCAGTAGCCAAAACTGATTTACAACAGCTATTAAAATTTGAATTCAAAATTTGTACTGTGTAATCGATTACACATATATGGTAATCGATTACCAGCAGTTTCTGAACGTTTTAATTCAAATTTTAAAGCGTGTAATCGATTACACACATACTGTAATCGATTACACACATACTGTAATCGATTACCAGAGGAGATTTTCAGAAAATATTCTCAGCAGTCACATCTTTTTATGTGGTTCTTGAATGGCTATCAAAGGCCTATATATATGTGACTTGAGACACGAATTTGCGAAGGAGTTTTTTAGAACAAAAAGGTCTTATCCTCTTAAAAAGAAAAATCGTTTTATCCTCTTACAAATTCCTTGGCCAAAACACTTGTGATTCAATAAAGAATTATTTGAGTGCTCAAATTGTTCGATCTATCTCTTTCAAGAGAGATTTCTTCTTCTCTTCTTCTTTATTCTGAAAAGGGATTAAGAGACCGAGGGTCTCTTGTTGTGAAAGAATTCTAAACACAAAGGAAGGATTGTCCTTGTGTGTTTAGAACTTGTAAAAGGAATTTACAAGATAGTGGAACTCTCAAGCGGGTTGCTTAAGGATTGGACGTAGGCACAAGGGTGTGGCCGAACCAGTATAAATCTGAGTTTGTACTTTCTCTTCCCTTAAACTCCTTTATTTATTATTGTTTTATATTCATATTCAAATTGTTCTATTTGAATCATTATTTAAGGAATTCATTATTAAGGGAATTTATAACTTGAATAGAAAGATAAATAGAATTTTTTTAATTGGGGAAATAATTTGTAATATCTTAATTCAACCCCCCCCCCCTTCTTAAGATATCTGAGGCCACTTGTTCAACAAGTGGTATCAGAGCTTCATTCTTGTATAAAGTTTAGAAGCTTCAAGAATTATGGCCTCATCAAACTACTTGTTTCCCGAGGGAAATTCTATAAATAGACCTCCCATCTTTAATGGAGTGGGTTACCACTACTGGAAAACCCGCATGCAAATCTTTATAGAGGCAATAGATTTAAATATTTGGGAAGCCATAGAACAAGGACCTTATGTTCCCACTATAATGGCCGGAAGTGCAACAATAGAAAAACCTAGAGCAGATTGGATTGAGGAAGAAAGAAGATTAGTACAATATAATTTAAAGGCCAAAAATATTATTACATCTGCCCTAGGAATAGATGAATACTTTAGGGTTTCAAATTGTAAAAGTGCTAAGGAAATGTGGGATACACTACAGGTAACACATGAAGGCACTACAGATGTTAAAAGCTCTAGGATAAACACTTTAACTCGTGAATATGAACTGTTCAAAATGAATGTAAATGAAAGTATACAAGACATGCAAAATAGATTCATACACATAGTTAATCATCTTGCATCTCTAGGAAAAACTTTTCAAAATGAAGATCTAGTAAATAAAGTTTTAAGATGTCTTAATAGAGAATGGCAACCAAAGGTAACAACCATCACACAATCTCATCTTCAAGAAAAAGATGGAGAAGTCTGAAAAGAAAAATATTAATGAAAAGAAATTAAAGAAAGCATACATTACATGGGATGAAAACGATATGGAATCTTCTAAAGATTCAGAAAATGAAGAAATAAACCTCTGCCTTATGGCTAAAAGTTATGAAAGTGATAAAGAGGTAACATCTTCAAACAACTTATCTATTTCTTTTGATGAATTGCAAGATGCATTTGCTGATCTGCATAAAGAGTCAATTAAACTTGCAAAGTTAGTTTCATCTTCAAAGAAAACAATTTCAAATTTAGAAAATGAAATTTCAAAATTAAACAAAGAATTAGATCATCTTAGAAATGAAGTCTCAATTTCTAAACCAAATGAAAAAGTTCATATCTCTACTATTTCTGACAAGAAAATGTCAGATTCTTGTAGTTGTTGTGAAAAGTATGAAAAAGAAATTAAAGAGTTGAAAAATTCACTTGCAAAATTTTCTTATAGTAAAAATAATTTAGATGTCATATTAGGAAAACAAAGACATGCCTTCAATAAGGCTGGACTAGGATATAAATCAGAAAAACAACAAAAATTTCATAAAAATTTCTCTACTTCCACACAAAAATATAATTCTAGTTCTATCACATGTTTTTACTGTGGAAGAAAAGGGCATGGCACATCTACATGCTATTTTAGAAGAAATTGTAACAATATTAAAATGATTTGGGTCCCAAAAGGATCTGTTATTCATACTAACACACAAGGACCCAATAAAGTTTGGGTACCTAAGTTACAACCTTGATTTTGTAGGAACCCTTGAGGAAAAAGTGGTACATAGATAGCGGATGCTCAAAACATATGACGGGAGACAAATCAAAATTCACACATATCTCTCCCAAGAAAAGCGGACATGTAACTTATGGTGACAATAACAAAGGTAGAATTCTTGGAGTTGGAAAAATAGGTACAAATTCTTCAACCTCCATTGAAAATGTTCTACTTGTTGAAGGTCTTAAACATAGTCTGCTTAGTGTGAGTCAATTATGTAACAAAGACTATCTGGTATCATTTGATTCTCAAAAGTGTGTCATTGAACATAAATATGATACCAATATAAAGCATATAGGGTTTAGAGTCAACAATATTTACATGATAGACTTAAGTAAAAAACTAGATAATAATCAATGTTTTCTTAGTAAAGATGATGATCCATGGTTATGGCATAAATGGATTGCACATATAAACATGGAACACTTAAATAGATTAATATCAAAAGATTTAGTTGTTGGTTTGCCAAAACTAAGATTTGAAAAAGATAGGCTATGTGATGCTTGTCAAAAGGGAAAACAAACTAGAGTTTCTTTCAAATCTAAAAACATTGTTTCAACTACTCAACCCTTACAATTACTACATATGGATTTGTTTGGTCCTTCCAGAATCATGAGTTTTGGAGGAAGTTACTATGCTCTTGTTATAGTTGATGATTATTCTAGATACACATGGACTCTCTTTATCACTCATAAGAATGATGCATTCCAAGCATTTTGAAAACTTGCAAAAATCATTCAAAATAAGAAAAATCTCAAGATTATATCTATTAGGAGTGATCATGGGGGTGAGTTTGAAAATAAAGAATTTGAATTATTTTGTGATAAGCATGGGATTGAGCATAACTTTTCTGCACCAAGAACCCCTCAACAAAATGGTGTTGTTGAAAGGAAAAATAGATCTTTGGAAGAGATTGCTAGAACTTTATTAAATGATACACCTCTTCCAAAATATTTTTGGGCTGAAGCCGTTAACACTGCATGCTACATTTTAAATAGGGCTTTAATAAGACCCATCTTAAAGAAAACTCCATATGAATTGTTCAATGGCAGAAAACCAAACATCACACATCTTCATATCTTTGGTTGTAAATGTTTTGTATTGAATAATGGAAAAGATAACTTAGGAAAATTTGATGCTAAGTCAGATGAAGGTATGTTCCTTGGATATTCTCTGCATAGTAAAGCTTATAGAATATATAATAAAAGAACAATGACAATTGAAGAGTCTATACATGTTTCCTTTGATGAGTCTAATGCCATTCTTCCAAGGAAGGATTTTTTAGATGATATTTCAGATTCCTTAGAAGATACACATATTCATGGAAATGACTCTAAAGAAAAAGATGAAGGAAGCAATGAGGATTCTCAAGATAATGGAGTTAGAGAAAATAATGAACTTCCAAGAGAATGGAAAGCCTCAAGAGATCATCCCCTCGACAACATTATTGGTGATATATCAAAAGGGGTAACAACTAGACATTCTCTTAAAGATTTATGCAATAATATGGCTTTTGTATCTATGATTGAACCTAAAAATATAAAAGAAGCCATAGTAGATGATAACTGGATCATTGTCATGCAAGAAGAACTGAATCAATTTGAAAGAAACAATGTGTGGAAACTAGTAGAAAAACCTGAAAATTATCCTGTCATAGGAACAAAATGGGTTTTTAGAAATAAATTAGATGAACATGGCATAATTATTAGAAATAAGGCTAGGTTAGTAGCAAAAGGGTATAATCAAGAAGAGGGAATAGACTATGAAGAAACATATGCTCCAGTTGCAAGATTAGAAGCCATTAGAATGCTCTTAGCATATGCATCCATAATGAATTTTAAGCTCTATCAAATGGATGTTAAAAGTTCTTTTCTAAATGGTTTAATTCAAGAAGAAGTATATGTTGAACAACCTCCAGGTTTTGAAATCCCGGATAAACCAAATCATGTTTATAAATTACAAAAGGCTCTTTATGGTTTGAAACAAGCCCCTAGGGCGTGGTATGAACGTTTAAGTAATTTTCTCCTAGAAAAGGAATTTTCTAGAGGAAAAGTGGATACCACATTATTCATAAAGAGAAAGCATAATGATATTTTGTTGGTTCAAATATATGTTGATGATATAATTTTTGGATCCACTAATGATTCATTGTGCAAGGAGTTTTCCCTTGATATGCAAAGTGAATTTGAAATGTCAATGATGGGAGAACTAAAGTACTTCCTGGGATTACAAATCAAGCAAACTCAAGAAGGTATATTCATCAATCAATCCAAGTACTGCAAGGAATTGATCAAAAGATTTGGGATGGAAAGTGCGAAACACATGGCTACACCGATGAGCACTAGCTGTTACTTAGATAAAGATGAATATGGTCAATCTATAGACATGAAATAGTATCGAGGTATGATCGGATCTCTTCTCTATTTATCTGCTAGTAGACCTAATATTATGTTTAGTGTATGCATGTGTGCTAGGTTTCAATCCAACCCCAAACAATCACATTTGAGTGCAGTTAAGAGAATCATGAGATATCTATTAGGTACAATAAATTTAGGATTATGGTATCCTAAGAACTCAACATGTAACTTAATAGGATATTCTGATTCTGACTTTGTCGGATCTAAAACTGATAGAAAAAGCACAAGTGGAACTGGTCAATTCATTGGATCCGCTCTTGTCTCATGGCATAGTAAGAAACAAAACAGTGTTGCTTTATCCACTGCTGAAGCGGAATATATCTCTGCCGACAGTTGTTGTGCACAAATTTTATGGATGAAGCAACAATTATCTGATTATGGTATCCTTCTTAATCGAATACCTATTAGATGTGATAACACTAGTGCCATAAATCTATCCAAAAACCCTGTACAACATTCTAAAACAAAACATATAGAAATTAGGCACCATTTTCTAAGAGACCATGTTCTAAAGGGAGATTGTTTGCTAGAGTTTGTTGATACAAAGAATCAGCTTGCTGATATCTTTACAAAACCTCTCCCAAAGGAAATATTCTTTTCAATAAGAAGAAAATTAGGACTTTTAGACCTCAGTGATTTGGATAGGTAAAGTTTTATGATTGATTGATTTATTTACTCTTATGATTGATTGTTTATATGTTACTTTGATTAAATTTGTTTAAATTATTGTTATTATGATAGAATTTATGTATTCCTGTGTGTTTTATAGTTGAATGATTGAATTAAATGCATTAGTAGTGATGATTAATCATATTAGATGTGTTTAGCATAGACATTTTTTTTAGAAACTAGCCTAGGTTATGCTCTGGTAATCGATTACCATCCATTGTAATCGATTACACAAGAACAAGCACCCTGTAATCGATTACAACATCCTGTAATCGATTACCAGAAGGCTCATTACTCCTGTAATCGATTACCAAGCCTTGTAATCGATTACAACTCGTCCTCATCTATAAATACTCACGAAATCAGAGTTGCTGCGCAGCCACGGCCTCCCCTCACGCCTCCTCCATACCTAGAACTTCAAATCTTCATATCTCACTCAAATCTTCACCAAATCACGTCCCGTAAAGCCCAATCTTCCTCTTTTTCACTCCTCTTTCACTTTCACCAATTAAAATCCACTAAAACTTCATCAAATGGAAGAGCCATCGAAGAAGAGAAAGGGATCATCCTCCACCGCCGCTGCTGCTGCCCATCGCCGCCACGGACCATCTGAAGCATCCACAACACCTATTCATCCATCTTTATCATCTCCAAGATCATCCACATTGTTTTCTTCCGATGATCAGCATCTACGGTACCTCTCTCAATTTTTTTCTAGGATCATCTTAGACCCTAAGTACCTAGATGTAGAGTTCTTTCATGAT
>NC_038245.2:13494347-13571790 GCF_000004515.6 Glycine max
TTTTGAATGATGATGAGCCATTTGTTCAAGTCAAGCGTTCCATTGCAATTGGTGCTGGTGCTGTGACTTCCTTTGGTTACCGTAAGGATCAGAATGGTCAATGGTTGAAGAAAGACGCACTCCCTCCTCAAGATGAGCGTACTCCTTCACCTCCTCCTCAGCGTGAAGATTCAGCACTCCTGAATGAAGTCCTTACCGAATTACGAGTTCTTCGTTCTTATGTTGGTGAACGTTTTGACTCATTGGATACACGCTTTGCCGACATGGATATTCGCCTCACCCAAGTTGAAGAAGATGTCTCCTTCATCCGTACATGCTTTGATCCACCACCACCGCCTCCCTCATCATCTTAGCTTAAGTATTATGACTAAGTATTATTAGTAATTAAGTATTATTAGTACTTTGATTTATCGCCGTGTATTTGGCTTTTTATTGCTTAGTTCTCGTAATCTTGCACTTATATTATATTTCTTGACTTTGATTTGGTTGGTTATGACCATGTATGGATTTATTTTGGTTTAATGTTTGGCTCTGTTTGGATTTTGATTGTGTTGCTTAGTTCTTTTTGATGTTGCCAAAGGGGGAGAGAACTTGAGAGAACTTGGGTTAGAAATCAATTATCAATTAGAAATTTATCATTAAGTAAAGTTAGGCATACATGCCAAAAGATAGGGGGAGTAAGGGTTGTGTGAACGTGCTATCATCTTGTATATAGCTTGTCTTGATTTCAGGGATTGTCATCATCAAAAAGGGGGAGATTGTAGACAAAGGATCAAGCTGAATGTTTTGATGATGCCAAAGTTTCACATGCGTCTCAAAGCTTTATTCAAGACAAAGAAATTAAAGATATTCAAGATGGATGATCAAGACAGTCTCTAGAGTCTTAGAAAGGGTATATTAAATAGGAAGGGGATTCCAATTGAAGTAGCAAAAGGTTTGGTCAAGAAGTTTAAGTTAAAAAGTCTTTTTCAACAAATTTACTCTCTGGTAATCGATTACCAGAGGATGTAATCGATTACCAGTAGCCAAAACTGATTTACAATAGCTATTAAAATTTGAATTCAAAATTTGTACTGTGTAATCGATTACACATATATGGTAATCGATTACCAGCAGTTTCTGAACATTTTAATTCAAATTTTAAAGCGTGTAATCGATTACACACATACTGTAATCGATTACCAGAGGAGATTTTCAGAAAATATTCTCAGCAGTCACATCTTTTTATGTGGTTCTTGAATGGCTATCAAAGGCCTATATATATGTGACTTGAGACACGAATTTGCGAAGGAGTTTTTCAGAACAAAAAGGTCTTATCCTCTTAAAAAGCAAAATTGTTTTATCCTCTTACAAATTCCTTGGCCAAAACACTTGTGATTCAATAAGGAATTATTTGAGTGCTCAAATTGTTCGATCTATCTCTTTCAAGAGAGATTTCTTCTTCTTTTCTTCTTTATTCTAAAAAGGGATTATGAGACCGAGGGTCTCTTGTTGTGAAAGAATTCTAAACACAAAGGAAGGATTGTCCTTGTGTGTTTAGAACTTGTAAAAGGAATTTACAAGATAGTGGAACTCTCAAGCGGGTTGCTTAAGGACTGGACGTAGGCACAAGGGTGTGGCCAAACCAGTATAAATCTAAGTTTGCACTTTCTCTTCCCTTAAACTCCTTTATTTATTATTGTTTTATATTCATATTCAAATTTTTCTATTTGAATCATTCTTTAAGGAATTCATTATTAAGGGAATTTATAACTTGAATAGAAAGATAAATAGAATTTTTTTAATTGGGGAAATAATTTGTAATATCTTAATTCAACCCCCCCCCCCCTCCCTTCTTAAGATATCCGAGGCCACTTGTCCAACAGGATCGAGTGGCCTCAGAATAATTAAGAAGGGGGGGGGGGGGGTTAAATTAATTATTCCTAAAACTTTACCAATTTAAAATTACTCTTTTAAGGCTTTTACTTTTGTTGTTAAGAGAATATGGAGTAGAAGAGAAACTTAACAGAAAGTAAAAGCGAAAATTAAATGCACAGCGGAAAGTAAAAGAGTAGGGAAGAAGGAAACAAACACACAAGAGTTTTTATACTGGTTCGGCAACAACCCGTGCCTACCTCCCGTCCCCAAGCGACTTGCAGTCCTTGAGATTTCTTTCAACCTTGTAAAAATCCTTTTACAAGCAAAGATCCACAAGGGATGTACCCTCCCTTATTCTCTTTGAAACCCTAGTGGATGTACCCTCCACTAGAACTGATCCACAAGAGATGTACCCTCTCTTGTTCTCAGTCAAACCCAAGTAGATGTACCCTCTACTTGTACCACAAAGGATGTACCCTCCAATGTGTTAAGACAAAGATCTCAGGCTGTTAAACCTTTGATACTTTGTGAATGGGGATACAAAAGAATTCTCAGGCGGTTAAACCTTTGAACGCTTTTGTATTAGGGAATGGGAAGAATCAAAAGAATTCTCAGACTGTGTCGTTTTGAATTCTTTGGCAAGGGAGAAGGGAGACACAAAAGAATTCAGGCGGTTAGTCCCTTGTTCTTTTGGAAAAGAGAGAAGAGAGACACAAAAAGAATTCAGGCGGTTAGTCCTTGGTGAATTCTTTTTGGCAAAGGGAGAAGAGAATGAAAAGATGAATAGCACAAGTTTTCAAGGTTTAGAAAACCAAAAAACTTCAGAAAGCTTTTGGTACAAAAGAAGAAGAAGAAGAACTTCAAAGAGATTTCAAGGCTTGTAAAGGATTGATTGGAAAAGCAAAAGTATTCAAGATTGTTGTTAGAAAGATTGATTGAAAATGCAAAACAAAGCCTTGATTTTATAGACTCTTCATGTCTGGTCAAGAAGGCCATTCAGAAGAGTTATAACTTTTTAGAAAAACTTAAAACCCATTTGAAAAAGTCAAAACCTTTTTGAAGAGTTACATCTTTTGATTTTTCAGAAACAGTCACTGGTAATCGATTACCAAATAAGTGTAATCGATTACACAAAGCTTTTGAGTGAAAGGATGTGACTCTTCACATTTAAATTTTAATTTCAACGTTCAAGGTGTCGCAACCTACCCTTCGGCGGGAGGGCGACGCGTGACTCGCGGGATGCGTGTTCCATGAAAGGAATACGCACGGAGTCGCCACCAACGTTTATTTGAGGAAAACGTCGAAAAAACCGGAAAAGACGCGATCTACGAACTTTTAAGTGAAAGGCTCGGGAGTTGTATTTACGCGTGGGGAAGGTATTAGCACCCCACACGTCCGTCCTAAGGGACGACAGCCTTTAATCGAATGTGCAAACATGAATTTGATTTTTTATGTTCCCTTTTTATGTCTTTATATCCTTTATACCCTTTTTATATTTTTTCTCTTTTTGTGGTCGACAAGGGTGTTTCCCTTTGCTCCTACGTATTCCTCAATTTGCGATGAGGAAATCAGACCTACGTAGTTCTTTTTTATCAAGTGATTTCTTTTTAACTTAAGAGGTGATCATTTTAAGGCGTTTGGACCTTGAAAATGATCCATTTTACTTAGTAAGAAATTGAAATGACAAACTTCAAAAAAACCTATTTTTATGGACGAGCTAGACTAGGCGAGTTGATTTTAGCCTTAGTTTCACTTTAGTTATTAGTCAATTCGATTAAGAATGAGAAATCCCAAAGAGAAAACGTCCGATTGATTTTCCGCTTTATTTTACTAAAAGACGTTTTTTTTTATTATTATATTATTATATTATTATTTTACCTCTTTTTTGATTTCCAACGTGATTACGGCACGACCGAACGGTCGGAATTCATTTTAAACGAAGTCAACGGATAATACAATTCAAACGATCGGTGGAAATTTATTTTATTTTTAGGTTAAGCGAGAAATGACTTAAATAAAATGGCTTAAGCACGTCAAAAGGGGGTATAAAAAGTAAATGAACGAGAATAAAAATACACGAAACGCAATGTGGACCACCACGGGTACATAGAATGAATCGAAAATCTTGGTTCGAGGTACTTACCCGTTGAAGATCGAAGAACGAAAGAAGAACGTCGAAGAACGGTCGAAACCTTCGCGAAATTCCTTACGGAAACGTTTCGAAAGCGCCTCGGCTTAGATTTTCTTCACGGAAACAATTTTTCCAAGCAAATTCGAAAGAGAGAGAAGTGCCTAAGGGGCTGAACCCTTTTTCACTTCACTTCTCCCCCTATTTATAGAAAATTGGGGGAGAAGCTTGCCACCTAGCTCGCCCAGGCGAGCTCAGCTTGCCCAGGCGAGTAGGGTTGCTTCCTCCAGAAGCAACAACCTTCTGGAGGAATCTTCTGGAGGGCCCAAGTGGGCCTGGTTGCTATTTGCACCCCTATTTTTACTAAGTACACCCCTGCCTTTTTTTGGTGATTCTTTTTTCGTAAAGTTACGGAAACTTACGAATTTCGTAACGATACTTGTTTTCTTTCCGTAATGTTACGAAACCTTGTGGATTACATAATCATCCCCTTTTTGACTTACGGAATGTTACGGAACCTTACTAATTGTGCAACGATGCTTCCATTTGATTTCCGGTGTGTCACGGAACCTTACGGATTGTGCACCAATATTTTCTTTTGTTTTCCGGCACATCCCGGAATTTCACAAATTGCCTAATGATGGGTGCCAAGCACCTTACAAGGACCAAACAAAAGTCGCATGTCATCAAGCAAAGGTCCCCGGACGAAATTAGGGTATGACAGTTGCCCCTCTTTACTTGTCTTTTATTGGAGATAAAAGGAAAGTAAAGATAAGACACTAATTTCGTTCCTCTCGGTTGACGAGAGTCACGGGTGACCATAAAATTTCCGCATGCAAATGACTCGCTGTTCCCGGGGGAACAAAAGGTGCAGAAGACGATGTCAGTCTCTGCCTGCTATCAAGCGTTCTGTCTTACAGATAGCAAAAGAATGTTTATACGGATAACCACTCGGGTATTTCCGCCCGTCAGCGTGACTCAAAAGTCAGTATGACAGATCTAGTAAGTGCGGAAGATGATGTAAATCTCCGCGTGTCAACGGGCTTGTCGGCCGCGATTGACGAAGGGTGCAGAATGACCATAATTTGTCTCTGCGCGCCATCGGACACAACTGTGTCTGTATGGCAAAGGGGTGCAAAATGACCATAACTTGTCTCCGCCTGTCATCGGGCCTGCCGCCTCTGGATGACAAAAGGGTGCAGAATGACCATAATTTGTCTCTGCATGTCATTGGGCCCGCCGCCTCTGGATGACAAAGGGGTGCGGAATGACCATAATTTGTCTCCGCATGTCATCGGGCCCGCCGCCTCTGGATGACAAAAGGGTGCAGAATGGCCATAATTTGTCTCTGCGTGCCATCGGACACGACTGTGTCTGAATGGCAAAGGGGTGCGGAATGACCATAATTTGTCTCCGCATGTCACATGACCTCAGGGTCAGTATGACAGAGATTGTGGGGTGGCCGACAAAAGCAAGGCTCTTGCTCCTACGTATCCTCCAATGAGGAACTCAGACCTACGTAGTTCTAGATAACTTGTGAGACTTGAAAAAGTCTCCACCGGAAGATGCTGACATCTCCGGAAAGGGCGCAGATGACCACATTGGCCTCTGCTCATCAATCACACTAGGGGTCACTGAATGACGAGGCGCGGATAACCGTAAGGTGTCTCCGCAGGCTACCAGCTCTTGGGTCATGGTAACAGAAAGCGGTGTGGTCGACAAAAGCGAGGCTTTTGCTCCTACGTATCCTCCAATGAGGAACTCAGACCTACGTAGTTCTGGATAACTTGTGAGACTAGAAAAAGTCTCGGTGTTTTCTCCACTAAAATGCAAACATGCTTTAGCAAAGAGACAAATATTCCAACCGATTAGATCAGCATATGCTTTTTTGAGTGAAAAACAATGCGTCTACCAGGGAAGGAGAGTCTGCTGATGAAACCCCCCCATAACCATAAATGAGATTTTGGATGTTAGCATTTCGTTTCTAAATGACCATTTAGAGGAAACACTGGGTTCGACAAAAATAGAAGAAATCCACTCAAAGTGTATCAATCTCGCACAGGTAAGTGTTTTATCCTAATTCCGAACCATAGATATGTCATGACTTGACTTTGCAAATTATTTCCTATCAAATCAAAAATTACATGCGTGATCATGGATCAATAAGACTTCCCTTGGGAATGGGTTCTTTTGGTGGGTTTTTCGGCTTTTGATTTTTTTGGCCTTTTCCTTTTCTGTTTTGGTTTTGCGCGAGGCAAACAAGTCACCGACGCACAGGATTTTGGTTGGTGATCAAAGGGAGAAGACCACTTTAGGTTGTGGTTTCCTTTCCTTCTTTTTGTGTATTTGGTGACAATTCTGTATTGTTCAGATATTGTCTGGTCCAAAGACCTTTCTGCACATTTCTTCTGTTTCCTTTCGATCCTTGATCGGGAGCTTTCTTTCCTTCCTTTTTTGCTTTCTCCCATCCTTTGGTTGGGAATTTTCTTTCTTTTCTTTTCGCTTTCTCCCACTCTTTGATTGGGAATTTCCTTGCTTCCTTTTTTCCTTTGATTGGAAATTTTCCTTCTCTCTTTTTTTTTTTTGCTTTCTCTTTGATTGGAAATTTTCCTTGTCTTTTTTGCTTCCGAGGGTAAGGATTGACATTCTCACCCTGGGTCAAGGTTTATGGTGAGTTAGGATTTTGGCTCAAGACTTGTAGAATGGCTAGACATGATACATGTCAGGGTTTGGTTTGGCTCAAGGATAAAAGGCATGCCCCACATTATTTCCATGACACAAATGCAAAAATGATGATTTGGAAATTTTATGCAAAACTAGTCATGCATGCACCTATGCGGACACTCAAGTGTCAAATTTTTATGGTCATGTGATGCTAGGGCTCAGGATTCATTTCCTCTATTTTAGTCAACCCAATGTTTCCAAAATATGTTCTTTTATCCATTTGTGCATTCATCCGAGTCCATTTTGGGCGTCCGGGAAAATTTTCACAGCATTCACCCTTCAGGTGTATACACATTTCTTCCAAAAATAGTTATGATCAGCGAATTTTTCAAAGAAAAGCTGGAAGTCATCTCTTTTCAAAAGCATGTTGGTTTTTCAGCTAGACAACTTATTTTCCTTTTTCCTATCTTTTTCCTTACTTGCTCTCCCTTTTTTATTTTCTTATTTTTATTTTTATCATGATTTTTGTTTGTTTTATTTTATTATTATTATTATTATTTTTATTTGGACGATGTTCCTAAACGAAGAACTCTACACGGTTCCAGAATTTCAAACATTATTGATAGTAATGATATATAAACACTAACGCAACAATCCAAACAAAAATGTATGCGCTGTACAAATGACAATCGAAACAACAAAAACAAACATTAGTCTCTCAAGTCAAAACATAACATATAAATGATAAAAGAAATACGAAAGAAAACATGAATCTGGGGATCTCCCAGTCATGTAGCTCCACTCCCTCCCAAGAAGTCAAGCAAATCGGCCATCTCCTCGTCCTCGTGGGCCTCCTCTCCATCGCCGGGAACTTCCGGGGGCGCCTCTCCTGCTTGGGCCTCGGGCCAATCCCCGGGCCATGCGACCTCTGCCCTGAACTAGTCTGGAGTAGGGCATGAAAAAGAATCGAAGCCCTAGCTCTGCATGCTGAGGCTCATCTGGTATAGACAATCATGGGTCTGCACATGTGCCCGGTGGTTGGCTGCCTGCTGGCGAACCAAATGCCGTAAATACTGCTCCATGTCAAACGACCCAGCCGGGCCAGCCTGATGAGGTGGTGGTGGCGCACCCGCGGCCTGTGGAGCATCCCCCTGAGCCTGTCTCTGGGTGCAGTACTTCTCAATAAAAGCCCGGGTGATGGGCGGCCGAATCACCTTGGTAGGTGCCACGGGGACTCCGAACGACTGGCAGAGTCCTGTGATCAGTGCGGGAAATCCCAGGGCCCTGTTGGACTTATCTGGATCCAAAGGGTGCCTGGTAGGCACCATACCTTCAAAAATATAGATGGCATTAGCGATTAACTGAGCCACATGGATGCTCATCCGCGTCAGGATGGCGTACACCAGCTGACACTTCGGCAGGGGGAGGTTGGAATTATGGTCGGTGGGCAGGATGTTGCTGAGCAGCAAAGTCATCCATATCTGAGTCAGGGTGGTCATGTTGGTGCGCATGATCCGCACCCGCCTTCCGGCAGCAGTCCGGGAAAAATCCTGCCCCGGTATACATAGCAACTGAGCGATGGCCTCCTCATCGAACCCATCAGACCGGTTCCTCCTCCGACCATACTCGCACTCCTGGCCCTCTTCCAGCACTAACAGATATCCCAGGAGCTGGCCGATAGCATCGGCATCAAACGGGATCCACTGACCCCTTACCCAGGACCTCATGTCACGCACGCCCTCCTCTGTTGGCCAAGCATTGGCATAAAATTCGAGGACTATTTCTGGATCGAACTTGGCCATGGGGGTGACTAGTGATGCCCACCGCCGGCGACCTATCTCCTCCTGGAAATCCGTATACTCGTCGTCCCTGAGCTGGACGCGTCGCTCCCGGAGAAATGACCATCCCTTGATGGCCTCGAAGCGCTGCTGGTGTACGGCGCTCCTAAAGCGGTGACTGTCATACTCAGGAGCGGAACTAGTTCCTTCGGCCGCCTTGTCCTTCCTGGACCTCTTTGAGGCAAGCTTCCTCGGGGCCATTTTCTGCGAAGGCAAACATTTGGAAAGTTAGTTTTACCAAGAAATGCTACTCTTAAAACAAAAATGGCATACAACCTCCTCCAATAAACACAAACATCAATGTAAATTTAGAGCAAACTCATGCACATACTTCCTTACGAACATTCACTCGCACAAGATATTTTTCTAACTAAGAAAAATACACCCATGCACAATCAAGGCACCTTCGTTACCTAGATTATTTATATGTACTTCCAAGGTGTATTTGCTACCTACATCACATGCACTTCCTTGGCTAAATTTACATACATGCATACTCAAAGCATCTTGGCTACCAAAAATTGCACACGTGCACATTCTGGTATTTCTAATACCTATGCATATGCAAACTTTGTGATGAATCTTGGCTATCTACACAATAAGGTGCTACATTTCATGCTTTATTCAAGTGTTTTTGCTACCTAAAGCCGCATGCAAATTCAAGTATATTTCCTTTTGCTGACTAAAATTGCATTCAAATTAAAAGGTATTTTTGTAAGGTATTTTCTTTACATAACATGCAATATATATATTTTTTGTGAGACATCTTGACTACCAAAAATTACATGTACATACATCCAAGTATTTTGCTACCACACCCAAAGTGTAAATTGCCAAAGGTATTTTGCTACCTATTCTAAACCTACACATTTATGATGAGCAAAATTCCTAAACATCTAGGTGTAGGGAAATTATTGTAGCGTGGCTCATAGCTGATTGCCGGCAAAAAAAAAAAAAGGGTAACTTTACCCAATATGCACCTACTCTTGTGTTCTTTTGCATAAAAACTTTGGTTCCTAGGCCTAGGATATATATGGGGCAATTACTCTAGCCCTTTCGGAAATGAATGCATGTCCCAAAAAATAGAAAATATGTGCAAACCAAAATGCCCCATGGGTTGTTTCTCTACGAAAATCACGTGCTAATGCCATTGAGGCATTTCACCGAACACTTGGTGGGCGCGCGTTTAGGCATTAATAGCAAGAGAACGGGGACAATGTGGCATATCCCATTGCTTCAAAATGCATTATAGGCCTAGGGCCACCTCATACAAACCCCCAATTCAACCCAATCAAGCAAGAAAACAAACCAAAACTGCCCCACATATTTGAGCACATCCCCACAATTTAGAGCACCAAAAGGAGATCAAAATACACCAATGAAAAGCTAGAAAGCTTAAGGATGGAACACTTACTTGTTGGTGATGAATAAAAGCGCAAAACGGAATCAAAGAATGCGAAAAGTAGAGACCCTAGGGGTGCAAACTCGTAAATTCCGTGGCTATGGCTTTTGAAAGGGGGGAAAAGAAGTTTTTGAATGCAAAAACGTCCCCCCTTTCGTCACTTTTATATTTTGGTGCAGGGGTTGCTCGCCCAGGCGAGCTCAGCTTGCCCAGGTGAGCTAACCTGCACTTTTTTTTTTTTGAGAGGAACATTAACTATGTCCCCTCCTTCCTTATGGGTTAGCGTTTTGCCTAACTTGAACTTACTTAAGTTAGAATTAGGCATTGATCACTTATTTTTAAAACAAACAAATAGTAAAAGAAAACTGCAAATACAAAGGATACGGGGCTGCCTTGCAGCGACGTTCTCTGCTTGTTTAGCGCAGAGAAGGGGCGACGATCAGTCGGTCGTGACCCCATCCCCAGTTGCATCCGTTCCTAAGTACCTACAAGTAATAAACAACCAGGTATGTCCAATCCTGACCACGTCGTTGTCTTACCTTGGTTGGTTTCTGCTGTTCATGTTTTGTCCCCACCCCAGAAGGTAGCTCAAGATGATCCTGCCCCTGTTTTACCACAACAATATGCATGCGTATGCATATGCATGAATGTTTTCAAATGCAGCAAATTGTAGCGAAAGTTGGTTTAGGTTCAATTTTAATTAAGCGCATGGGGCATCCCATGAACTGAGCGGAAGGGCTCAGGTGATCACAAATTAATGCAAGGTTCGAAACCAACGTGAGGACTAAAGCCTCGAATCCATGTTCATTTCTTTGAAAGATTGTAACGAGAGATACAGTAGATGGGGAATCCCTGGGGGAAATCCAGAAAACACGTAAAGATAAAGAACATGCAGCGACATCCTTAATTGCCCCAGATTCTAGGCATAATATCGCTTGACGACATCAGAATTCACAGGCGAAGGTAGCTCTTCGCCATCCATGTTGGTAAGCACCAGGGCTCCTCCGGAAAAAGCCCTCTTCACAACAAAAGGCCCTTCGTAGTTTGGGGCCCATTTTCCTCGATTGTCCTTGACGGCATGGGACATTTTCTTTAGCACAAGGTCTCCCTCATGGAACTTGCGCAAGCGTACCTTCTTGTCGAATGCACTCTTCATTCTTTGCTGGTACAAGCGCCCATGACTCATGGCCGTTAAGCGCTTACCCTCAATGAGGTTGAGCTGGTCATAGCGCGTTTGGGCCCACTCTGATTCCTTTAATCCGGATTCTGCCAAGATCCTTAATGACGGGACTTCTACCTCAAACGGTAACACAGCCTCCATCCCATATACCAATGAGAACGGCGTTGCCCCGATTGACGTTCGCACTGAAGTTCGGTAACCGTGTAACGCGAATGGGAGCATCTCGTGCCAATCTTTGTATGACACGGTCATCTTTTGGATAATCTTTTTGATATTCTTATTGGCCGCTTCCACGGCTCCATTCATCTTTGGCCGGTAGGGTGTGGAATTGTGATGCTGGATTTTAAACTCCTCGCACATTTTCCCCATCATCTTGTTATTCAGGTTGGTGCCGTTGTCCGTGATAATCTTCCTTGGCAAACCATATCGGCAGATGATCTCTTTCTTAATGAACCTGACCACCACACCCCTCGTGGCATTGGTATAGGAGGCCGCCTCGACCCACTTGGTAAAATAATCTATCGCTACGAGGATGAAGCGATGACCATTCGAGGCCTTGGGCTCAATGGCCCCGATGACATCTATTCCCCACATGGAGAAAGGCCAAGGGGCGGACATGACATTCAGAGGATGTGGTGGGGCATTGACATTATCTGCGAACGCTTGACATTTGTGGCATTTCCTCACATGGACACAACAATCACTTTCCATGGTAAGCCAGTAATAACCTGCTCTTAGGATCTTCCTGGCCATAGCATGCCCGTTGGCGTGCGTTCCAAACGAGCCCTCATGGACTTCCTCGATCATGTGATTTGCCTCCCTGGCATCCACACACCGCAGGAGTGTCATGTCGTGATTTCTCTTATACAGTATACTTCCACTCATGAAGAAACCGGCTGCCAACCTTCTCAATGTCCTCTTATCATTGTCGGCAATCTCTGGCGGGTATTCTTTGCTTACGACATACCGCTTGATGTCGAAATACCAAGGCTTTCCGTCCCGTTCCTCTTCTACTTGGCAACAATGCGCGGGTTTGCCACGACTCCAAAATTCAATGTAGGGTAGATCCCCGTGCGGCGTTAGCTGGAACATAGACGCCAAAGTAGCAAGCGCATCCGCCATTTGATTTTCCTCGCGGGGAACATGATGGAAGGAGATCTCATCAAAGGTCTTAGCCAATTCCTTGATATAGGCTTTGTAGGGTATCAGCTTGGGATCTCTAGTTTCCCATTCCCCTCTCAGCTGATGGATTACCAACGCTGAGTCGCCGTACACCTTGAGTAGTTTGACATTGGAGTCAATTGCTGCCTGGACGGCTAGGGCACATGCTTCATATTCGGCCATGTTGTTGGTGCAGTCGAATCCTAGCCTGGCTGTGAAAGGTACACATTGATTGTCCGGAGAGATCAATACTGCCCCAACGCCATGGCCTAGAATGTTTGACGCTCCGTCAAACCATACGGTCCATTTGTCCCGATCTTCGTCCAATTTTTCCTCAAACAAGGCCATGATGTCCTCATCCGGGAATTCAGGATGCATGGGCTGATAGTCGTTAAGAGGCTATTGAGCCAAATAATCTGCTAAGGCGCTTCCTTTTATCGCCTTTTGGGTGACGTAGACTATGTCAAACTCGGATAGCAGGACTTGCACCGGGCGATTCGTCCCGTGAGAGTTGGCTTTTCAAAGATGTACTTAACCGGGTCCATCTTGGATATCAACCAGGTAGTATGGCTCAGCATGTACTGCCTTAGGCGATGGGATGCCCATACTAAAGCACAACACGTTCTTTCGAGCAAGGAGTAGCTCATTTCACAGGTCGTGAACTTCTTACTTAGGTAGTAAACCGCGCGCTCTTTCTTTCCGGATTCGTCATGTTGCCCCAGCATACACCCCATTGACTCGTCTAAGATTGTCATGTACAAGATGAGAGGCCTTCCAGGTATTGGTGGCATAAGCACGGGAGGATTCATAAGGCACTTCTTGATCCTTCCAAAAGCTTCTTGGCAATCCTCATTCCAGCGATCAGTTTGGTTTTTGCGTAAGAGTTTGAACAACGGCTCACAAATGGCGATGAGCTGCGATATGAATCTGGCAATATAATTCAAGCGTCCCAGGAAGCCCCGGACTTGCCTCTCAGTACGGGGTTCTGGCCTCTCAAGGATGGCCTTCACCTTTTCGGGGTCTACCTCTATTCCTTTCTGGCTCACGATGAAACCAAGCAATTTCCCTGATTTGACCCCAAAGGTACACTTGGCGGGGTTCAACCTTAATTGATATTTCTTAAGCCTTTCGAACAACTTCCGCAGGTTGACAAGGTGTTCTTCCTCGGATTTAGATTTAGCAATTATGTCGTCCACGTAGACCTCGATCTCTTGATGCATCATATCATGGAACAAAGCTACCATGGCCCGTTGATAAGTTGCCCCGGCATTCTTGTGTCCAAAGGACATCACCTTGTAACAGAACGTCCCCCACAGGGTGACGAAGGTAGTCTTTTCCATATCCTCTGGCGCCATCTTTATCTGATTGTAGCCGGAGAAACCGTCCATGAAGGAAAATAAAGCGAAATTGGCCGTGTTATCCACGAGGATATCGATGTGTGGCAAAGGAAAATTGTCCTTGGGACTGGCCCGATTTAGGTCCCAATAATCCATACACATTCGTACTTTCCCATCTTTCTTAGGGACCGGTACAATGTTGGCAACCCATTCTGGATACCGAGCGACGGCCAGAAAACCAGCGTCAAATTGCTTCTTCACTTCTTCTTTTATCTTCAAGGATGTTTCGGGCTTCATCCTTCTCAGTTTCTGCTTTACCGGGGAACACTCGGGATTTAGAGGTAATCGGAGCTGTACAATGTCAGAACTCAAACCGGGCATATCTTGGTATGACCAAGCAAAGATGTCTTGGTAGTCCCTTAGCAGGATTATTAATTCTTCACGGATAGGTGCGGTAATACCTGTGCCTATCTTTACTTCCCTTTTTCCACTGCCAATTCCCAAGTCTATTAGTTCTGTTTCTTCTTGATGAGGCCCCATTTCTTGGTCCTCATGGGTGACCATCCTTTCTAATTCTGGGGGAACAGATGAAGAAAGATCCTTGTATTATAAATTCAAAAACAAAAGACACAAAGCCTTAACAAAAGGAAAAAACTTTAAAGCCTAGGCCCAACTATAGAGCTTTTAAAACCGTAAAGGTTTACATTATGCTCGTTGCGTAAATGCCGGGGCATTCCTCCACTCGCCAATTTCCCAGCTGGAAATCAGGAGGGCATGGTCGTACCAAATCTAATGTACTCGGAACATCATCTTCGTATAGCGCGACCACTTGACCTTCGTCTCCCAGACCCGCGCTTATAAAGCTTCTACTTATGTGGCAGGGCGGGCTTCCTTCACTTTCTTGTCTCAACCGCGAGCTTTGACCACAGCTCCTCCTTCCCGCGATACTTCTCTTTACATATGCCTGAGTGGGCTTATAGCCTAAACCATACTTCCCACGATTTCCTTTGGCATTTATCAGGCTAGTTATGCCGCCGTTGTCTTTGCCTAAACCCATTCCGGGTTCGTAACCGTTCCCCAACATAACTCGGGCCATCATTACTGCTGCATCGGACAGGCAAGCTTGCCCAGAGAAGGAGTCCACGGAGGAAATGCTAACCACCTCAAAAGACTGGAAAGCGGTTTCTAATGACTCCTTTGCGGCTTCCACATAAGGCATAGAGGATGGGCAGCTCACCAAGATGTCTTCCTCGCCTGATACGATGACCAGATGCCCTTCCACTACAAATTTCAACTTTTGGTGGAGCGTTGAGGGAACAACTCCTACTGAGTGGATCCTCGGGCGCCCCAACAGACAGCTGTAGGGAGGATTAATATCCATTATTTGGAAAGTAACTTGACAGGTGTGAGGGCCTATCTGTACTGGGAGATTGATCTCTCCCCTAACCTCTCGGCGGGTGTCGTCGAAGGCACGAACCACCATTGAACTCGACTTTAAGTGGGAGGCATTGAATGGTAATTTCTCCAAAGTGCTCTTGGGCATCACATTTAAACTGGAACCATTATCGATGAGCACTTTGGCTACGATATGGTCCATACACTTGACTGATACGTGCAAAGCTTTATTATGCCCTCTCCCCTCGGCGGGGATTTCTTCTTCGGCGAAGGCGAGATAGTTGTTGGCAGTGATATTATTGACCAGCCCTCCGAAACCTTCTATCGAGATGTCTTGGGCCACGTGGGCCTCGTTCAGAACTTTTACTAGCAGAGCCCGATGAGGCTCAGAACTCATGAGTAACTCCAACAGCGAGACCCTGGCCGAAGTTTTGTTGAGCTGTTCGATAACCTTGAATTCGCTCTGCTGAATTATACGGAGGAACTCGCTGGCTTCCTCTAGCGACACCTCCTTTTTACCATCCTTTTTCTCCGGAAGGCCTTTTTCCAGAATATCTTTGTTCGAAGCGTGGGGTGCTTCGCCATCTTGTTCCTCCACCACTTTTCCTTTTCCCTTGACGTTCGCGGGTTGGACCGGTAGGTCCGGAGGCGCGAACACACGACCGCTACGGGTCACACCACTCAGTCCCGTGATATTTGTTACCTTAGCCGACAACGAGCTGACGTCGGTGGCTTCTTCTTCCTTCTCCCTCGGAGGTGTATATCTCCATGGGACTGCGTGGCTATTTTGGTATGGGAAAGGAACAGGTTTAACTGTTAAGGGGTGTCCCGGATTTTGCGAAGCTGTTCCCTTGGTGAAGTATATCACCAAGGGTTTGGGCCTCGCAACACCGCTCCCATCCGTGGACTGCATGCATATATGCTGCTCTTCTCTTCCTTCACTGCCAACTTCCAGTCGACCTTGATCTATCATTTGCTGTAACAATTCCTCTACTCCCAAACACGTTTCCATGTCATGCAGCTCGCCGGAATGCAGTAAACAAGAATCCTCCTTACACCCACTATGAGGAATCACACCTCCCTTTTGTAGGGCCTCAAAGATAAACCTCCTAGGGGTTGCCACATCCTTTAAAGGTTTAGACCTGCGCGGCCTATCGGACTCAATGGCATTAACTGCTCCCCCTCCATGATTGGCGAGCGGGTTGGTTCTCACATTGGGCCGATCCTCTTGGAAAGTCAGCCATCCAGCATCTATCAAATGTTGGACCTTGTATTTAAGGGCCAAGCATTTTTCAATGGAATGCCTCGGGACACCCCCATGGTACTTGCAAGTTGCATTAGGGTCATACCACTTTGGGAAAGGGGGTTGGAGGACCTTTCCGGGAGTTACCACGGCCAAATGGTTGGCGATGAGGGACGGCAAGAGGTCTTCGTATGTCATTGGGAGTGGGGTGAATTCTTGAAATGGCCTCGGAGGGAAGTTCCTTGTTACGTTGGAATTACCGGCCGGGCGAGTTGTATTCGGAGTTGGAACTTGGGGAGCTTCCCTCTGGGTGGGTGCCTTAGGCTGCACAGGTGCTGAACTAGAGGCGTTCCCGGTATGAGCCGAGAAGCTCGGGTGATGTTGCACGTACTGATGGGTACCATGAGGTGTCTGCGGGGGTTTGACCCACGCGGGCGTTGAAGAGACGGCATGGGCATCTCCTTCCTTCCTTTTTGCCCCTGTTGTCCCGATTCTTTTTGTATTCGCACTTGTGGAACGTAATCGAACTTTCCTCTTTTCAACCCTACCTCGATTCTTTCCCCGGCGAACACTAGGTCCGCGAAACTGGACGGCATGTAACCTACTAGCTTCTCATAGTAGAACACCGGCAGAGTGTCTACCATCATGGTGATCATCTCTCTCTCAACCATGGGAGGAGCTACTTGTGCCGCCAGGTCTCTCCACCGTTGTGCGTATTCTTTAAAGGTTTCGCCCTCTTTCTTGAACATATTCTGCAGCTGAGTGCGATCGGGAGCCATATCGGAATTGTACTGATATTGCCTTAGGAAGGCAGTAATCAGATCCTTCCAAGTACGGATACGGGAGGCTTCCAAATTAGTGTACCAAACTACCGCGGCTCCGGTCAAGCTATCCTGAAAAAAGTGCATTAATAGCTTTTCATCCTTAGAGTGTGCGCCCATCTTGCGACAGTACATCTTGAGATGGTTTTTGGGACAAGTCGTCCGTTTATACTTGTCGAAGTCCGGCACTTTGAACTTCGGGGGAATAACAACATCGGGTACCAAGCAAAGATCCGTCATGTCTGCGAACGGATAGTCCCCAAATCCTTCCACGGCTCTCAATCTTTCCTCGAGGAGATCGAGCTTCCTCCTTTCTTCAGTTGCTGGGGGCGGTCCTTCCATGGACAAAACTATTGGTTGCATCGCGATGTTGGGTTGAGGCAACGTGCTGGGTGCCGGCCCTTCGGGGATCGGGGGATAGAACTCGACATCCCTTCGAGCATAGTCTTGAGGGTCTTTGTGGACCTCGTCGGGCTGTTGAGGAGGCTCTCTTTCAAGGATGGGAGAAGCAATATGGCCCGCATCGTCTTGCAAGACGGGTGGTGAGTAGTTGGGCGGCAATCCATAAGGGTAAGCCGCTCGGTTGTATCCCAGGTGAGGGTTGCCATCGTGCCCCAGTGTGTCCCTTCCCTGTCCTACCATGTTTGAGGGAGGATGGTGCGCAGTTGCCAAGAGAGTTGGGTCTGCTTCGGCAGCCGAACTGACAGCGGCAACGGTGGCCGTGTTTTTCTCCATGAGCTGCCTCATTCCTAACATGGCCTCCATCATGGAGGCCATCTGTTCTTTCAGAGCCGACATGTCGGCTTTCATCTGTTCCTGTGTCTCCTCTTGATCACCCATCGTTCTAGATTTGGATCTGGTGCGATAAGGATGCCTTGTGGCGCGTTTAGTTATGGTGTTTTTCCCTAAAAAACCAAACGTGAGGAGTGGGTAAAGAAAGAAAGAATGTATGCTAGAGATAAAATGCAGGAGTGATTTGATTCGCACAAGCTTTTTGGAGTAGAAACATGGGACCAACTCATTTTATTTCAAAAAGTTGTATCTAGTCAAGGTCTGAGAGACCATACAAGTTTCCTAGCGATTTCTAATTATGTGGGCCATTAAGTCTATCATATGCTGACAATAGCCGAGAAGCCCATGAATTTCTTCGGGGGCGGAGTAGGTGTCCGCCATCGCCTTGGCCTTGGCTAACAATCGGGGAAGTTCCCGACTCCCGTTCAAGGTAAGAGCAAACCGATCCATCCACATGGTTGCCTCTTGGTGTAAAGAGTCGATCACCCTTCCTCTAGCCTCTTTTTCCGCGTATACTTGGGCATACTCGTCCTCTTCCGGTGCTTCAAAACTCTCTTCGCTGACGACTTTTAACTTGGCGAGCCAATCCAAACCTCGTATATGAACTTTCAGCCATTCATGGTAACCACCAATGGCGCCATTACGAATGCCCCTAAGTTCTTGATCTTTCCTTAATGGGGTTTCCCATGCCTTATGGATTCTTTGTATAGCCTTGAAATTTTGTGCGCCGAAATCCCTCACAAGGAAAGGAGACATGCTTTCTTCCATCGGTGCCCCCCTCATGGGGTACCCTAGTTGTCTTATAGCGAGGGCGGGATTGTAGTTAATACCACCCCTCGTTCCTATCAGCGGAATGTTTGGGTACCCTCCACATGAGAAAAGGACTCCCTCCTTTCCTTCCTTCCATAGGGGGAACCAATTGATTGTTCTACCTCCTATCCCAGCCAAAAGCTGGTCCCAATCTATTCTTCTCTTTTCAGTACATGAGCAATGGCTCTGGAGCGGACATGGATGCCTCGTGTCTTGCTGGAACAGGTGTGAAACCAACCAAACGCAGAGGGCGGGCAAGCAACAGATGATCCGTGCGCTACTTTTTTCGCACCTTCGGTTAAATGTGTCAAATAAATCTGCCAAGACAGCTACCACCGGACTTTCCTTGCTATGGTGGTATGCAAGGAAAGCGTCGATTGCTGCTAGGTCCACCAAACCATCTACGTTTGGAAAGAGGACAACCCAAAAAATTAGCAAAGCTAACACATCCATAAACGGGACCCAATCTCCTTGATTGGCCATACCCCTCGCCTTGTCTTCTAGGTACCTCTGTGGTAGGCCCGCTATGCCGTTCCGAGTCTATTTTATGCGGTCCAAACCTCTTGCTGAATCCTTGACCACAGTTGCAATTCTGCTCAAAGAGGGGAGACACCCGGAGGAAAGGTATGGTTTTCTTCCCCCGAGAGGACATCCTAGAATTTCCTCAAATTCTTCAATGGTTGGTACCAATTGGAAGTCTCCGAACGTGAAGCATCTCAAAGGCTGGTCGTAGTATTGGGTGAGTGACGCAATGGCCTCTATGGATACCTCTGCTATGGTCAAATCTAAGATCTTTCCGTAAGTCTTGCGGAAGGCTTGCATTTGGAGAGGTTCCATCAACCGCCCTAATTCCTTGATGCTGGTGGTATCTAGGCCTTTAACCTTGACTTGGTAAAACCTCTTGCTGGTTTGATTTGTCCCCATGCTTACTAAAGTGAGACAAAAAGCTGGTGCAAATCAAAACTCCGACATCTCATGGGTGGAATGGATGAATGCATGAAGGAATGCATATGACACAGATGTATCTTAGGAATGCGGGAGCCCGGGGAACTGTCTCCTTCTTAGACACGACGTCTAGGGGTAGCAAAGTGCCCCAACGTATGTATTTAAGACGGTGACCCGGACCCTCGGTTGATTTGTCTATAGAGGGGATCAAGACAGAACCCATGTGCGATGCATATGTAAAAGGTGCAATACGGGAATGTACACAGTATGACAATACTCGCTGAATATAAGCAAAAGGGTATATGATACTTATGCATGGCAGTGTGAAAAATGGCACGCAGCGTGTTTGCTCCGTGCCCCTATTTAAGGGACCTATAAGGGAGAGAGCTAACTAGGCTTCTAGTGATAACCCCCAAGGTAGTCATATCTCTCTTGATGGTTTCTAGAGGTATCATCCCCTTCGAAGAACATACAGCAGCAGTAGGGACTACTAGCAACAATATGTTTCCAAAGAGAAAAACTCTAGATGAGGATTCACTGTAATCAAGCAAGTCGGAGACCTAGCATGATCACAGATTCACCTCCACTCCTTATGTTCCCATGAACCCGGGTATAGGGCCCTTTTTCAACTCACAGTGTGTGCAAATAATGTTGGTGTTTGTGTGCATCAAATGAATAAATATTTACCTTATGCATACATTTTGAAACGCACTAAAAGCAACAAAGAGTTTATATTCACAAGAACATAAAAAATAAAGGGAAACCAACAAAGGAGAAAGTCATGATAAAACATTGCACAAGATTAAACGGCCTAACTCTCTAAAAATAGTCCCCAATGGAGTCGCCAACAGTCGCAACCTACCCTTCGGCGGGAGGGCGACGCGTGACTCGCGGGATGCGTGTTCCATGAAAGGAATACGCGCGGAGTCGCCACCAACGTTTATTTGAGGAAAACGTCGGAAAAACCGGAAAAGACGCGATCTACGAACTTTTAAGTGAAAGGCTCGGGAGTTGTATTTACGCGTGGGGAAGGTATTAGCACCCCACACGTCCGTCCTAAGGGACGACAACCTTTAATCGAATGTGCAAACATGACTTTGATTTTTTATGTTCCCTTTTTATGTCTTTATATCCTTTATACCCTTTTTATATTTTTTCTCTTTTTGTGGTCGACAAGGGTGTTTCCCTTTGCTCCTACGTATTCCTCAATTTGCGATGAGGAAATCAGACCTACGTAGTTCTTTTTTATCAAGTGATTTCTTTTTTACTTAAGAGGTGATCATTTTAAGGCGTTTGGAACTTGAAAATGATCCATTTTACTTAGTAAGAAATTGAAATGACAAACTTCAAAAAAACCTATTTTTATGGACGAGCTTGACTAGGCGAGTTGATTTTAGCCTTAGTTTCACTTTAGTTATTAGTCAATTCGATTAAGAATGAGAAATTCCAAAGAGAAAACGTCCGATTGATTTTCCGCTTTATTTTACTAAAAGACGTTTTTTTTTATTATATTATTATTTTACCTCTTTTTTGATTTCCAACGTGATTACGGCACGATCGAACGGTCGGAATTCATTTTAAACGAAGTCAACGGATAATACAATTCAAACGATCGGTGGAAATTTATTTTATTTTTAGGTTAAGCGAGAAATGACTTAAATAAAATGGCTTAAGCACGTCAAAAGGGGGTATAAAAAGTAAATGAACGAGAATAAAAATACACGAAACGCAATGTGGACCACCACGGGTACATAGAATGAATCGAAAATCTTGGTTCGAGGTACTTACCCGTTGAAGATCGAAGAACGAAAGAAGAACGTCGAAGAACGGTCGAAACCTTCGCGAAATTCCTTACGGAAACGTTTCGGAAGCGCCTCGGCTTAGATTTTCTTCACGGAAATAATTTTTCCAAGCCAATTCGAAAGAGAGAAAAGTGCCTAAGGGGATGAACCCTTTTTCACTTCACTTCTCCCCCTATTTATAGAAAATTGGGGGAGAAGCTTGCCACCCAGCTCGCCCAGGCGAGCAGGGTTGCTTCCTCCAGAAGCAACAGCCTTCTGAGGAATCTTCTGGAGGGCCCAAGTGGGCCTGGTTGCTATTTGCACCCCCATTTTTACTAAGTACACCCCCCTGCCTTTTTTTGGTGATTCTTTTTTCGTGAAGTTACGGAAACTTACGAATTTTGTAACGATACTTGTTTTCTTTCCGTAATGTTACGGAACCTTGTGGATTACATAATCATCCCCTTTTTGACTTACGGAATGTTACGGAACCTTACTAATTGTGCAACGATGCTTCCATTTGATTTCCGGTGTGTCACGAAACCTTACGGATTGTGCACCAATATTTTCTTTTGTTTTCCGGCACGTCCCGGAATTTCACAAATTGCCTAATGATGGGTGCCAAGCACCTTACAAGGACCAAACAAAAGTCGCATGTCATCAAGCAAAGGTCCCCGGACGAAATTAGGGTATGACACAAGGGCACTGGTAATCGATTACCAAAACATTGTAATCGATTACAGCCTTTTGAAAATATTTGGAACGTTGTAAATTAAGTTTGAAAACTTTTTCAACCTCATTTTGCTACTGGTAATCGATTACAACAATATGGTAATCGATTACCAGAGAGTAAAAACTCTTTGGTAAAGGTTTTGTCAAAAACTCATGTGTTATTCAAAGTTTTGAAAAAACTTTTTAATACTTATCTTGATTGAGTCTTTTCTTCATTCTTGAATCTTGAGTCTTGAATTTTGATCTTGAATCTTGATTCTTGATTGTAGACTTTCTTCTTGAGTCTTGAATTCTTCTTAATTCTTAAACTCTTGACTTGTTCTTGATTCACTTGAGTTGTTCTTTGATCTTTTGAGCTTTTTGTTCATCACCTTTGTCATCATCTTTGGTTGTCATCATTGTTATCATCAAAACACCTTTTGTCAATGTATGTATACATGATTTTGATGATGTCAAAAGAAGAATTAAACAAGGCTCATTTTGCTTCAAGATTAATACAAGATTGTTTCAACAAACAAAGCCTTGATTCAAGATTTCTTCAAGATCAAGCCTTGCCTCACAATGAAAGGTTTCAAGTCATTCAAGGCACATGTAATCGATTACCAATACATGTAATCGATTACCAATGGTTTGAAAGTGTGTAATCGATTACCAGAGACTCTGAACGTTGGGAATTCAAATTTTAAATGAAGGGTCACAACTGTTCAAGAAAAACAACTGTGTAATCGATTACACTAATTCTGTAATCGATTACCAGAGAGGATTTTCAAGGAATATCGCCAACAGTCACATCTTTTCATTAGATTTGTGAATGGCCATCAAAGGCCTATAAATAGGATACTTGGGCACGAATTTTATGCAGAGAGTTTTGCTTGGCAAAAATGTTTTATCCTCTCAAAAGACAATGAGAGAGATTCCAAAAGAATTTCATTGTCAAATGCTCTCTCAAGAAATCCTTGATCAAACACTTGCAAAATCTATAAGAATTCTTACATGATCTTCATTGTAATATTCTTCTCTTGAAGAGATAATTCTTCTTCCATTCTTCTTATTCAATGAGATTGGTTAAGAGACTGTGAGTCTCTTGTTGTAAAGGATTCTTGAACACAAGGGATTGGTTGTCCTTGTGTGGTTCAGACTTTGTAATGGATTTTACAAAGATAGTAGAAATCTCAAGTGGGTTGCTTGAGTACTGGACGTAGGCACGAGTTGTGGCCGAACCAGTATAAAACTGTGTTTGCATTCTCTCTTCCCTTATCTCATTTATGTTATTGCAATCAATTTTGCCTTGCATGTTTATAGAACATTATTAAATTGATTGTTGTTGCTTCTTCTGCATTCTAATCCTATCCCTCTTAAGATTATTGAGGCCACAAGGTCCAACAAGTGGTATCAGAGCAGGATTGTTGTATAAAGTTTAAAAACTTCAAGAATAGATATGGCCTCATCCAAATTTCCATTTCCTGAGGGAAATTATATCAATAGGCTCTTATGTTCAATGGTGAGGGTTATCATTATTGGAAAACCCGAATGCAGATCTTTATAGAAGCCATAGATCTAAAGATATGGGAAGCCATTGAATTTGATTCATTTATTCCTACAATGGTAGAGAGAAATGAAACTACATAAAAAAAACTAGAGAAGAAAGAAGATGATGATGAAAGAAGAAAGAAGAAGGTTCCTCTTTAGCCCCAAAATGCTGAGTGCAATCAACTTGGGCACATGAGATTCAATTGTCCTATGTTTAAAAGAAGAATGGAAAAATCCGACAAGATGAATTTCAAAGAGAAGAAAGAAAAGAAAGGATATATCACTTGGGAAGATAATGTCATAAATTATTCAAGTGATTCAGAGAAGAAAATCATAAGTCTGGATATCATGATGAAAGACTATGAAAATGGAGAAGAGCAAAGTCGATAAATTGATAGCAATTTCTCCAAACACATGGCATGCATCAAAGTTTATTCATTTTTCTCTCCAAGATAAATGAATATGTGATTTATGGAGACAGCAAACGAAGGCCACATTTCTCCCCAAGAAAAGTGAATATGTGATATATGGAGACAACAAACAAAGGCCACTTGATCAACAACCCCAACAAGTAATATCAAATGATACCAACAGGTCACTTGTCTTTGATTGATTACTTTTGATGCTTGTTTTCTACTTGATTTTAGACTGTTCTTGATGATTGTGATTGAATTTGATTGACTGTGTTTGATGATTGATTGATTGTATTGTTTTTTATGTTTGTTCCTGATTGAGTTTTTGATTGTTTTTAAAGAATCTATGAAACTTTTGAAATTAGTTTCATGTTTTAAGAAAACTATTTCAAATTTAGAAATTGAAATTGAAATTTGAAATTTGAAATTTGAAAAGTTAAATTTGAAAATTGAAAATTAAAATTTGGAAGTTGGAAGTAGTTATTGGAAGTTGAAAGTTAAAAATGGAAGTTGGAAGTTGGAAGGGGAAGTTACTAAAAGTTGAAGTTGGAAGGGGAAGTTACTAAAAGTTGAAGTTGGAATTTGAAATTTAAAATTTCAAATTTCAAATTTGAAATTTGAATTTTTTTAATAGAAATTATTGTGTATAGTTAGTTGATTATTAATTTAATTAATTTGATTTGAAATATTTGATGATTGATTGTATTTGATTGTGTTTGATTGATGTGTTATTGTACTTGTTTTTGCTTGATTAATATTGAATGATTGTTTTAATGCCTTTTGGTATCACTTGATTCTAATACATTGCAACAAGTGGTAACATATTTCTCCTCTCTATTCATGATTTGTTTTTGATGTTGACAAAGGGGGAGAGAAAGATAAAAGATAAAATAGTAAGAAAAATTATCTATTGTTTATGAGACAATTTGTTTACATATGAAAAATATGAAATCTTCAACTGTCTCATATAAGCAATCATTGCAAAACCAAGGGGGAGTAAACTATATGCGAATAGATATTTTTTCTTTGTTGTTGCTCCTAACCTAAAGGTGGTTGTCATCATCAAAAAGGGGGAGAATGTAAATCATGAAGATTTTGATGATGTCAAGAAGAATTAAGAATTTGCTTGAGAAAGGGGGAGAATGTAAATCATGCAAGCTTTGATGGTGTTGAGAAGAAATCACATGTTTGTCATCATCAAAAAGGGGGAGAATGTGAATGTATGTATACATGATTTTGATGATGTCAAAAGAAGAATTAAACAAGGCTCATTTTTCTTCAAGATTAATACAAGATTGTTTCAACAAACAAAGCCTTGATTCAAGATTTCTTCAAGATCAAGCCTTGCCTCACAATGAAAGTTTTCAAGTCATTCAAGGCACATGTAATCGATTACCAATGGTTTGAAAGTGTGTAATCGATTACACATCATATGTAATTGATTACCAGAGACTCTGAACGTTGGGAATTCAAATTTTAAATGAAGGGTCACAACTATTCAAGAAAAACAACTGTGTAATCGATTACACTAATTCTGTAATCGATTACCAGAGAGGATTTTCAAGGAATATCGCCAACAGTCACATCTTTTCATTAGATTTGTGAATGGCCATCAAAGGCCTATAAATAGGTGACTTGGGCACGAATTTTATGCAGAGAGTTTTGCTTGGCAAAAATGTTTTATCCTCTCAAAAGACAATGAGAGAGATTCCAAAAGAACTTCATTGTCAAATGCTCTCTCAAGAAATCCTTGATCAAACACTTGCAAAATCTATAAGGATTCTTACATGATCTTCATTGTAATATTCTTCTCTTGAAGAGAGAATTCTTCTTCCATTTTTCTTATTCAATGAGATTGGTTAAGAGACTGTGAGTCTCTTGTTGTAAAGGATTCCTGAACACAAGGGATGGGTTGTCCCTGTGTGGTTCAGACTTTGTAATGGATTTTACAAAGATAGTGGAAATCTCAAGTGGGTTGCTTGAGTACTGGACGTAGGCACGGGTTGTGGCCGAACCAATATAAAACTGTGTTTGCATTCTCTCTTCCCTTATCTCATTTATGTTATTGCAATCAATTTTGCCTTGCATGTTTATAGAACATTATTAAATTGATTGTTGTTGCTTCTTCTGCATTCTAAGCCTATCCCTCTTAAGATTATTGAGGCCACAAGGTCCAACACCTTTGAATTATTGTTGATTCATCATGAAGCTTTGCTTCCACAAAATCTACCCTAAGGCTCATAAGAACCCTAGGGCCTTCTCTTGGATCTCTGGCCCAATCTACTTGGAGTCTTATATCCAATGCCCTTGCAGGGTAGGATTGCATCATTTCCTCCCCCTTGAAAAGGATTTGACCTCAAATCCCGAGCTTCTTGAAACTCTAGGCTTCTTTCTTCAACACCAGTAAAAAGAATAGAAACATACATATTAATGGTGTTTGGAAAGTTGAAGTAAGGTAAGGCCTGAAAACCCATTTTTTGGGCATCTTCCCATGAAGGAACATGGTTCCTCACGAACTCAATGAGTGGTGCTACAAGTATAGAAAAATATGGGACAAACCTTTTGTAAAAGTTTATTATGTCATGGAAGCCCCAAATTTTCCTTATACTTGGTGGAGTAGGCCACTCAGGAATGACCTTTATTCTCTTAGAGTTCATGGGAATCCCTTGATCACTATTTAAAAAATTAAGAAAAGTAAAACAATAAAACATACCTTTTTCTGTATTTTCATGTTGATTATTCCTACCAAAAAGTATGACAAACCTAAGGTGTCCCATATGAGTACCTAATTTTGTATTGAAACTAAAAATAAGAACAAACCTACCCAATGAGTCCCTATCTACACAAATCATGAAGATGTTGGGTGCACGAGTGATTTTACAAAAGAGGGTTGCACCACTCAAAACATTAATCATACCACCTATTTTAGGGATTTGGTGCCTAATAATACCTATTTTGGGCACCATTAAAGGTTGTCCTTCTTCTTGAGGGTAAATCTCTTCACTAGATTCTTCCCCTTTTGCTTCTTCACTTTTACTAGAGGAAGGTGAAGTAGTAGCCTCATATTGGCTACTATAAATGTCTTGGCCCCTCATAATCATGGTTTTCTTGGTGGGGCATTGAAGTGATGTGTCCTCTTCCAAGACATTTAAAGCACTTCATGGAGCTAGTCTTCTCTTGCATACTAGCCTTAAGGGGTTGCTTTTCTATTGTCTTCCCCTTATCATCTTTGGGCTTAGAATGTGTCCCCCCAAAGATGCCTTGACCTTGGTCTTTCTTTGGATAAGAGTGAGAGCCATAAGATTTTGAAGTAGACTTCCTTTTAAGTTGTTGCTCTACCCTTATTTCCCAATCTAAGATAGCCTCTACATTGTCCTTCCCATGGAAGTATGGGAGGTTAATGTTAGCCTCTTGAGGTTTTCTTTCCTTTTCTCTCCTATGGGAGTGAGGTCTAAGATGTGACCTATGCCTTCCTTCATAATAGTCACGAAGTTCTTCACTTAGGCTCTTGCAAGAGTTATGACTATTATTGGAGTCATGTTTTTCTTTTCTTAACTCTATTAGTATTTTCCTTCTTTCTTCTTCCCTTATTTTCTCTTTTTCATCTTGACTTATTTCTTTCACTATTTTTTTTCCTTTTTCTTTTCTCTCTTGTTTTTCTTTCCACAACTTAAGGGATCTCAACTCATCTAATATGTTATACGAGGGGTCCTTAGGAGTAGAACCCTCACCATTAACACTAGATGAAGAATGAAGACCCATGTTGGTTCCTAAGTTATGGTTCTTTCTTGTTGGCGGTTTGAAAATAAAAGGTAAAAGAAACTATGGTTGAAACTAGCCAAAATAAACACTAAAAGAGGTGTGAAAGATAAGGTAAAAACTAATTGGTAAAAGGCAAGCTATCTAGGTGGTTTGACAATAGAGGGTAAAGGAAATAAGCTATGAAAGTAAGCAAGAAATTAAAGTGCAAGAAATGCAAACTAGGCGGATCCTAAGAGTGTTTGGATGACCTCATTTAAGGTTCCCAAAAAAACACTCACTATCCTAAGGGAAAATTGCCTAAAATTATTGCACACAAATGGAAGTAGGGTGACCTAGCGGAGGCTCCCAACTTACTTTCAATGAAAGACCTTTTTGTTACAAAATTTGAAAGCAAAGCAAATTGTCAATTATAAAATTACAAAGAAAAAAGTCCTCAATTGTGGTGGCAATTCTCTCTTTAGTGTTTCACTCAATTTGGAGTGCTTCTTAGTCCAATAGCTCTTAAGGTGGTTGGCCCCTTGCTTCTTGACTCAAATTCTTCAAGATATGGCACCAATCCTCCTTTCCAATTCCCTATATGGCAACTCACAAGCAAGGAAACAAAGAGACAAGCAATAACCAAAGACAAAAAAAAATGAAATGAAAGCTAAACCAATAGAGTTTTAACAAGACAAATTTCCAAGGATTATTCAACAATTAAAGCAATGAAAAGCACAAAAAAGTAAGCTAGGACTCAAAGAGAAACCTAGAATGGCTCTAGAGTAGAGTAGAAAAACTAAAAAAAAAAAAAAACTCAAGAAACCTCTAGTTTTGGCACTTGTTTTCACAATAATTTTCAATTGAAATTTCAGAACTAGGATTGGTATAAAATAGGCACCAATTATAGAACAAATTTTGAGCCAAAACAACAAGCACACTTCCCTTTCACTTTTTTTTTCCTGGACACTGATTTTTCTGCCAACTTGTGTGATTTCTCTTATTTTTTTCCTTTAATCCAAATCGCTTGGTTCTTTTTTATAATTTTTGTCCATACGTCTAGAAAATTCAGTAAAAAGTTCAGCTCAAAACACATAGTGACCAATTCCCAGTAATTTATACAATTTTGTATGTTCAAGCTGCTAGCACCAGCGATTTCAACCTAGAAATCAAGAGTAGTGTTTATGTTGCTTAAGGCTTGGATAGTTACAATTTGTGTTTGCTTATGCTCAATTATCTTGAATAACACAATTCAAGAGAGCTTAAGACTTATTTGATTCACAAATCCAGCCACAACTCAGCACCACAACTCAACTTCATCATAGGCATCATGTAGGAAACTCAGAAAAAAAAAAAGAGTTCAACAAGACTACTTCTAGGAATTGATTTAGAACATGTTATGAACTAAATAACATGCATGAATTAGACTCAAAATTCAAAAGATAGGCTAAGAATGACAAGAATACATGAACAAATGTATCTAGAATTCAATCAACAAAATAAAAATTCAACACAAACTTAGAACATAATATGACAATTACAAGACTAAACATGACTCTAAGACAACATCGATTAAATGATTTACACTTAGATTTTTGTGTTTTTTTTTACAATCAATATTTTGGAAGAAAATTTAGATCTAAGGTTCAGCACCAGAATATTATGAATGAAAAATGATAGAACCTAAAATCAACACAAAAACATGATTCAAGAGTAGATCTACAAAATTTGAACCATAGAAATGCAAGAACAAGTGTAGATCTAAGATTTAATCGGTTTATTTTAAAAAAAAAATCTACTCTAAACAGCACCAAACCACAAGACAATGGAGGATATACATGGAGAATAAGATGAAGAACAAGGAATTAAAGAGAATTCACCGAACAAAAGGATAGAGGAAGCAAAAGAACATCACCTAGATGAAGATGCTCTTGATACCACATGATGTAAGCTCCATTGGAGCTTGTAGGCCTAGGATCTTCTTCATCAATAGATTCCTTTGCTTCTTGGAAGATGAATGGCAGCGGAATGGAGAAGGAAGAGAGAGAGGAGACGCCACTTCAAGGAGAAGATGAGTTTAGAAGAAGCTCACCTCCATAGGAGGCCATCGATAAGAGCTTGGAGGAAGAAGGAGATGAATGAAGGGAGGGGGAGAGAAGAGCACGAAATTTTGTGCTCTAAAAGAGCTCTGAAATCTGAAGTTTAATATTCAAATTATCAAAGTTCAATAAATGCACACACATGACTTCTATTTATAGCCTAAGTGTCACACAAAATTGGAGGGAAATTTGAATTTCAACTCAAATTTCACTTGAATTTGAAATTGAATTTGTGGAGCCAAACTTTGGAGACAAAATTTCACTAATTATGATTATTGAATTTTATTTATGGTTCAGCCCACTAGTCCAAGATCAATTCCAAGATTCTCCACTAAGTGTGCTTAGGTGTCATGTGGCATGTAAAGCATGAAGGACATGCACAAAGTGTGACTATATGTTGCAATGGGGTGTAGTAAGCAAATGCTAACCTCCCCCTCTAAAATTTAATTGGATTGGGCTTCTACTAATTCAATTAAATTTATTTCCCAACACACATCAAATATTCACTTAGTGCATGTGAAATTACAAAAGTACCCCTAATACAAAAACTAGTCTAGGTGCCCTAAAATACAAGGACTGAAAAATCCTATATTTCTAGGGTATCCTACCTACATTATGGAGCCCTAAATACAAGGACCAAAAATAATTAAACCTTAATCTAATATTTACAAAGATAAGTGGGCTCGTACTTAACCCATGGACCTGAAATCTACCCTAAGGCTCATAAGAACCCTAGGGTCTTCTCTTGCATCTCTGGCTCAATCTACTTGGAGTCTTCTATCCAATGCCCTTGCGAGGTAGGATTGCATCAATTGATAGTACTCATGTTTCATACTTCATATTGCATGAAAATAGTATAAACTTTGTCAATAAGTACTTGTAGTTTTTCATAAGTAAAAATACTTGTACTTGAGGACATGTCACTCGGTTTGGAACTCCCTTGTGACTCAAGTTGATCACCATGGGGGAGTTGTCTATGCACGACAGGGTGACCTTGACACTTGCTGCCTAGTTTTCATAAGTGAGAGTGTCGCGTGGACACGGTTAGACTATTTCCTAACAAATGGTACCA
This sequence comes from Glycine max, assembly GCF_000004515.6. NCBI lineage: Eukaryota > Viridiplantae > Streptophyta > Magnoliopsida > Fabales > Fabaceae > Glycine > Glycine max. The sequence goes on from NC_038245.2 coordinate 13,525,286, forward strand.
CATTGGATTTAAGAGTTGAGGTTAGGTGCATGCATTATATTGTGCAAAATTGATTGGAATTATGGAAAAGTTGATGACTAGTTGTTAAGTGTATGTTGAACTGGTGGATTATTAAGTATGATTATTATTATTGATATAGTTTATTTGCTAATTGATGCTTGTTGATTTCTTTTATAATAAACTCACCCTTATAAATTTGTACCGTGTGGTTGGTACCTGTGATGATCGCAATCCTTCGTTCGTGGGAGCAGACGAACAACAGTAGATGATGTGGAGAGAGATTCTTCTATGGGAGTCACCAAGCCAATGTGATGACGTTGGAATTATTTTGGGAGCGAGTTGTGTATTGTTATTGACTCCTTTGTAGCTGGTTCCTTGATTCTATTTTGAGTTGGACATGTAAATCACAGGTTTAGATATATGTATAAATTAAAGGTAAATGTATATCGTAAAAAATTTACTCTCATTTTCATAATCAAATTAATTGAGTTTTCATTTCAAAATTGAAATTACATGTTTTAGAGTAGTGACATCGTAGCAACGAAGCAAGTCATTACACGTCAAGTTGACACTAAGTGCATCTAGAAAAGAGAATTTTAGATAGCAAGGGAATATAATAATTTTCAAAAATATGTATATTTGATAAATTTTAATTATAATATAAATTTTGTAACTAAAAATATTTGTTTAATATGTGTTATTCATATAAAATAAATATTTATTATATGTAAACATGCTAAAACTATAATAATAATAATAATAATAATAATAATAATAATAATAATAATAAATAGTAATTATTTTTTAAGATAATGGCACACACTTGTTAATTAAAATTTAGTATTATTTTATATCAAACTTAATTTACATTAAATTAATTCAAAAATATAAAATATTATTTGATATTTATATTATAAAATATATTATAGATAAAAGTATATAATATTATATATGTGATTTGATCCAAATTATATACATATTTTGATCCTGATTATATATAAAAATTATATATATATATATATATATATATATATATATATATATATATTTATATACTATATATTTTATATAATATATAAGTTGTATTAATATTTTTTTGATCTATAGGAATTAAAGATAGTACTAAGGGATTCACAACACTCATGCATGTTGTTGAACCAATTAAGCTAGACCACTTTATTAAATTATATTAATATTTAATCTATGTTTAGTACACATATACATAATGATGTGTATATTAAAGAATATAAAAAAGGTTATGAATTAATAATTATTAAAAAACATTGTTAAACCAATTTTAACTTCAGTGTACTCCAATCCCACACATTCTCACTTTCTCGACACCTTAATTAGGCATTTTCTGTAAAATTCTTAAGGGATTTCCTAGACTATCAATTACAGGAAACAATAGGATCTTGAAACCTATGATTCTCACAAACAATCAATAAACAATAGATAATGTTTTGTGTACCTTTCTTCATAGGAAGACTTGTATCTTTCTCCATAGGAACTTCTCTCCGATGCACTTTGATTTCCTTAAAAGAGGAGAGAAATAAGATTTCACTTCCTTTGGCCTTTCTTTTCTGTCTCTCTCCGTTAGTGATGACTATGAGTGAGAGATAACACTTTTTTGGTCAGGAAGGGGACTTTATTTCACGTTAGTGGGTATTAACCCCCTTTTATAACCACTACTCCCATCAAGTAGCAGTTAGCTCTAGAAACTTCTCCTATTAAGCCCAGTTACAATTTAGCTCTTAACCATTAATTATTTACTTATTAGTCCCTACATAAGTCACATGCCTCTCACATGAGACATTAATTCTTACATTCTCCCACTTGGCTCGTGTGACATTAATAAACATTATGGACTAAATAAATAAATAGATTAACTAACATAATGCACATTAAAAATGACTAAATTGTTATGTACATTGGGTACATCATAATTTCATGATTAATAATATGAACCAATTCAAGTCATGGCGGTTGTACATCATCTAATCGACATAGTCCCTTCCATGTACTACAAATTAGTCTTCTCCTTAATATGACCATTAGTTAGGAGTTCATAATTGGTCCAACATAATGTCTTTCATTCAAGACAAAACCTGTTAACATTACTCTAACGCCAACATGCATGCAAACATAGAGAACAGGTAATCAGAAACATATCATAATTGAGCTCAGAGTGTCACTAAAATGCATAAGATAAATTACACTTAATGATCATCAATAACAATAATGCCCATACTTTCAACATGTTCTATAATGTCTTGGGCGGTAATCCCTTATTCAAAGGGTCAATTATTATAAGGTTTGTGCTAATTTATTTTATTGGCACTCTTTGTTTCTGAACTTCTTCCTTCACGACAAAGTACTTCAATTTCATATGCTTAGCACCCTTAGAGTACTTGTCGTTCTTACAAAAATATTGTTGCGGAGTTATCACAATACATTTTCAGTGGCCAAGCGATACTGTCAACAATTCCAAGCCCTGAATTAAAGTTCTGCAACCAATTAATTTGAATTGTAGCCTCAAAATATACTACAAATTTAGCTTTCAGATGCAACAACAACTGATGCATACAAAATAGCTTTCATTTGTTTTCGTTCCATATCATTTCTAGGACATTGTGCGAGACTAACTTTGTCTCATTTCTAAATTAGAATAGGTGATGTTAAACACCTTTCCATCTTGAATCTCTATAATACTTTATCGATATATACTTTCTGAGATAAGCCTAACAATCCTTGTGATTTATTATGAAATATTTCTATCCCTATCACATAGCTTACCTCACCCATATCTTTCACTTCAAAGTTTCTAGAGAGAAATTTCTTAGTCTCATGAAGAAGACCAAGATCGTTAATTGCAAGCAAGATATCATCAATATACAGAATTAGAAAATAACCTTACTCCCACTGACTTTCAGATACAAACACCGATAAACAGTATTTTCCTTAAATCTAAAGGAAACAATGGTATCATTAAACCTCAAATACCATTGGTGGGAAGCTTGCTTTAAGACTGTATATTGATTTTTTTAATTTGCACACCATGTGTTCCTTTCCTTCAACTGAGAACCCCATTGGTTGGTCCATATAAATATTCTCCTCTAAATCTCCATTTAGAAAGGCAGTTTTCACATCCATCTAATGTAGCTCCAAGTCATAATGGGCTACTAATGCCATGATAATCCTGAAAGAATCCTTTCGTGAGATCGGTGAAAACGTCTCTTTATAATCAATGTCATCTTTCTAAGCAAATTCCTTAGCAACGAGTCTAGCCTTGTAACGTTCAAGGTTGCCATGAGAGTCATGCTTAGTCTTGAAGACCCACTTACAACCAACTCTCTTACAACCCTTTGGTAATTCTACAAGGTTCCAAACACCATTATGTTCCGTGGAATTTATCTCTTCTTTCATGACATTTAACCACTTCTCAGAATTATCACAAATTATAGCTTGTGAAAACAAAACTGGATCATTATCATCAATGCTTAAGTTTGTTTCTGTTTCATGTAGGTATACCTCATAATCATTCGAAATAGCTGGTCTCCTTTCTCTTTGAGACCTCCTTAATGCTACTTCTTATGGTTTTTCCATAATAGATTCATCATGCATCATGGGTTCATTATTGTGTTGCTCCTCTTCATTAATTTTATAACAACAACTAAAAAAAGAGCAATCACCTTACTGCTAGAGGCCCAATCTAAAAGGACTTGCACCCTAACTTCTTTAATTTCCACTTCTCGTGGAATTGTACTCCCACTGATTTCATCACTTTCAATGAACCTTGCATTTCCAGCTTCGAAAATTCTTATACTATGATTAGGAAAATAAAACATATACCCCTTTGATTTTCTGGATAACCAATGAAATATCCACTGATTGTTCTTGCATCCAATTTTCTTTCTTGCGGATTATAAATCCTTATTTCTGCCTGACAACCCCAAACATGCAGGTGCCTTATACTAGGTATCTTATTTGTCCACAGTTCAAAAGGTGTCTTTGGAACTGCCTTACTAGGAACCCTGTTCAACAAATACATGGTAGTTTTCAAGGCATACATCCACAATGATACAGGTAAAGTATAATTGATTAACATACTCCTAACCATATCCATCAAAGTTCTGTTACGCCTTTTTGATACACCATTTTGTTGTGGTGTATCGGGCATTGTGTATTGCGCACAAATGCCACGTTTCTGAACAAGCTTAGCAAATGTACCTGGGTGTTGCCCAATTTCATCATATCTTTCGTAATACTCACCACCTCTATCATATCTAATAATTTTCACATTTATGTCTAATTGCCTTTTTACTTCATTGTAGTAAATTTCTAAGGCATCCATTGCCTAAGAAATCTTGGGCAGCAAATAGACATAATCATAACGTGAATAATCATCAATAATGGTGATAAAATATCCTTCCTTTCTGAAAGAACTAACTTCAAAAGGTCCACAAATATCAGTATGCACAATTTCAAGAAGCTGAGTGCTTCTTGTAGCTCCTTTCTTTGTATGTTTTGTTTGTTTTCCCTTAATACAACCCACACAAATATTTAGATTCGTAAAATCTAGATAAGGAAGAATTTCATTCTTTATTAATCTTTCCATCCTTTCTCTAAAAATGTGACCTAAACGTTTATGCCACAAGAAAGCAGATCGTTCATTCACTAAACTATGTTTAGTACCAACATTAAGATGCAGAGTTAAAATAGTTTCAGCATACAAACTATCTATTTCCAATTTATATAAACCATCACAAGAATATCAGTACCAATGAGATGATTATGCTTAAATAAATTGAAACATCCATTACCAAAATTAAAAGAGTATGCAGTAACATCAAGTTTAGATAATGAAACTAAATTCCTAGATAAACTAGATACATAAGGAGTTTCCAGTAAATCTAAACGATGTCCAGTGTCGAGTTTTAAACAATAAGTCTCAACTGTTTCCACTGGATCTTTCACTCCATTCCCTATGAAAAATGAACTTCTCATTTGGGCTTATGGTTTAGATTGTAAGGAATCTCTGCATAATGTTAGAAACATGAGTCATACATCCAGAATTAATCCATCATGTTCATGGGAAACTTCAGTTAAGTTTGATTCAAAACATACATGAGCATTAAGCTCACCATTCTTTTCGAACCAAGACTTACACTTTAGGCAATCCTTTTGGAAATGTCTTGATTTCCTACAAAATTGACAATTATTGCCCTTTGATACCTTCTTCTGGATTTGCAAAGAGTCGCCATTGTTCTTTAATGACCCTTTGCCTTTATCATACTTCTTCATAAATTTCTTTTCAAGCTCCTTGATTTCCTTGGTGGCTTACATAATGGGCTGAGTGACTTCCTTGCTTCTTAAGCCTTGTTTCTTCTTGAACTAACATACTGTGCAATTCATGCATATTCCATTTATCTTTCATGGTATTATAGTTCATTTAGAACGGGCCAAACTCAGACGATAATGAGTTTAGAACAAACTGAACAAGAAAGTTCTCATTCACAGCCATTATATTCCCAAGGTCTTAAGTCTTGCTGAAATGTTTGTCATCTCAATGACATGTTCATACATAGTACATGAACCATCAAACTTCATGATGGTCAATGTACTCATTAATGTCCCAGCAACAGACTTATCAGCTGTTTGAGAATACTCTCCCACTAATCCCATAAACTTTTTAGCACTTTCGATTTTAGGGAGAGTTGTCTTAATACTGCCTGTAACAGTCATTCTCATCAACATTAGGCTGAGTCTGTTAGATCTTTTCCAAGTTTTATAATGAACTTTCTCTTCATTGCTACTAGCATCAATAATAGTAACAAACTTCTCTTCCAACATAGCAAGATCATGATCCAAAACACCGAGGTGAAATTGGACTTGCTCATTTCAGTCAGAGAAGTTGAGCCCATTAAAATTGGCATAGATGATACATATGAATCCAATGAATTCAAAACATGTATTACATAATAAAATTCACATAAGTGTTTTGAGACATAAAATACATGGCATACATATGATTCATTCATATAACGGTCAATGTATATTGATATTCTCCTTTGGGTGATACACCAACACACAACATACAAACATAATGATGCTAATAAAATTTTAACATTATTTGGCAATTAAATATGCACCAATCAGTAGTATCTATTTCCTTTGGGCATATAAATAAAACTAATGATACACACAAATCGCCTACAATTATATTCATTAATTATAAGAACAACTAATCAACCTTTGGGCGATCCATAAATGCCTTATAACAATGAATTTCAATTACCCATAAACCAATAACCATATAATTTAGCATCCATTATTCTATGAGTAATCAAAATAATCATTAATTTTGGAATTAAATAACCTTACAAATTTGGCCACTTTGGTGACTAACAAATTCAACATACATTTAATTCCAATCAATTATATATGGCCTGCACATACTTATTGCTATTAACAATTCATAGCCATTCTATTAATTTCATTACAGGCCATAAAATAATATTTGCATTTATTTGTGTTTTTGCATTCAAACACGTTCAAGCAAATATGTAGCATATACATATATTTACTGCTACCAATAATTTCAAAACAGTCACGTTAATTTAATTACAAAACATAAACTTTCAATACTTTAATCACATTCAACAATAACATTCGAAAAAAAAAAGCAAGTGGGATTGGAAATAGCAAACATGGGCTGCAAATAACAATTTCCAACATTTCTATATTCCCTCTTCTAGGAACGTAATGCAGCGCAGCTTTTTCAATTGCAAAGTAAGGAAGTGTACAGCGGAGGCTTTCAACGTGAATGCTTTCAACATGAATATATATACTTTCTCCATATTCAATATATACAATTCAAAGTGTCCATTATTTATAAACATCACAAGTTTTCTTCATTCAACACAATCAAAATAATATGATTTTACGCATTCATACTTATGATTTGAAAGTCAACTTAATTGATATTCTTTTTAATATAAGATTTCATACTTGTAGCGGAAAAACATAATTAATGCCAAAAGCATATTATCGAAACATGTAATTGAAAATACATGTAAAGAAATTAAAATTCCTAAATTTCATAATTAGGGTTTATACATAATTGAGTGAAATTAAATCATCCCTAAATTTCATAATTAGGATTCACACATAATTAGGAGAAATTAAATCATTCTTGGAGAATCATAAATTTCCTAACATATGCTCTGATACGACATGTAAAATTCTCAAGGGGTTTCCTAGACTATCAATTACAGGAAACAACAAGATCTTGAAACCTATGATTCTCACAAACAATCAATAAACAATAGATAATGTTTTGTGTACCTTTCTTCATAGGAAGACTTGTACCTTTCTCCATAGAAACTTCTCTCCGGTGCACTTTGATTTCCTTGAAAGATGAGAGAAATAAGATTTCACTTCCTTTGGCCTTTCTTTTCTGCCTCTCTCCGTTAGTGATGACTATGAGTGAGAGAGAACACTTTTCTGGTCAGGAAGGGGGCCTTATTTCACGTTAGTGAGTGTTAACCCCCTTTTATAACCACTGCTCTCATCAAGTAGCAGTTAGCTCTAGAAACTTCTCCTATTAAGCCCAGTTACAATTTAGCCCTTAATCGTTAATTATTTACTTATTAGTCCCTACATAAGTCACATGTCTCTCACATGAGACATTAATTCTTACATTTTCTACCTTTTCATGTGTAATCTTGAGTTGATCACCTCTATGAGTGACTGATTTCCATTATTGTAAGGGATAGGTGCGGTCATATCTGAACTCTCATGTATCTTTTTATATGAATGATAATATTTATTTTGTGTCTTTTCTTAATGTGCTTGTTGTGGATTGGCCAACCATGGCATGACTTTGGGATATAAGTAATGTTGGGAAGCACTTTTATTATCTTGAACTAAACAAAATATTCACGAGACTTAGTGTCTAGGAATGGAACTTAATCACACCCTCAATTTGAAAAGGTTTTTTTTTTCCAAATTTTATTCTTCTCCAAGTCTTGTATCATTGCCCTTAAAAAGCTAAAAAAAACATATATAAATGTGCAATCTAAAATGCATGATTTCTTTATTAATAGTAATTATTTAAAATTTTAAAAATTTATTATCAATTTGCCACATGACAAATTTTTTTGTTAATAGTAATCTATTACTTTACTTTCATACACTTTATACAAAATAATTAATCAATTATAATAACTTTAGTAATATAAAATTATTATTTTTCATTAAATATAAAAAAATGATAGCTTAAAAATTATAATGATATAAAATTATACATTAGGAAGTTTATATCTAATACTCGTACAAGGCAAAGAGTTTTGCACTAGTAATAATTTTGTCATTATACAATTATTGTATTGTATTTATATATTATAAATTTTTTAAATTTTAATAAGATAAAATAAATTCTTTTTTATTTTTAATAGAAAAAATAAAATGTCTAGCTTCTATACTTTAAAATCATGATTTTGGTCTTCTTATCTTTTATTATTGGTAAATTCAATCCCTCTTTATTAAACTTAAAGATATTAATTGTGCTTATCAAAACCTAGAGCATGCACACGTGGCTGGACGTGACTAAGGTGAGCTCTTGGACTTCATATTGGTTGAGAGTGACCTTTGCTAGGAGGACAAGAGGGGAGACATGCAAAACAAAGGACTCTGACGCTCAAATAAGTATATGAGTTAGGAGAATAAGATAGAATATGAATACACGAGTATGCAAGCGGGTGTGCATGTGTGTTCGAGATGTGTTGAGGGTTCTAAAGAACTTGGTACTTATAAGAGTGGAATGGAGCTACGGGTCTTTATTTGTAGGGATTGTTATAGCCCTTGCAGATAATTATCAACTTGTAGATAATAGTGGGTAGCTTACCGATAAAGTTAGAGATAATATATAACTTAAAGATAAAAGCTAGTAGATGATTTGTACATTATAGATAACCTGTGACTTGTAGATAATTCAGTACCTACCAAGAGATAAAAGATGATGGTATGTTTGAATGTTGGTTAGGGAGTCCGACTGCTAAGGGTTGGACGTCCGTACTCCTATGCTAGGACTGACATAGAGGATTGGCGTGTGTCTCGAAGTGCCACGTGTATTTTGTGGATCCTATACACTACATTAATATAGATATCTTAGGGTGAGAAACGAAATTAAAAAATATATATATAATTGTCCAAAACAATTGTTTTTAGGATGTTTGGGCTATTCTTTTTTTTTTTTAACTTAAAAGCTAATTCAAAGTTAAAGCTCAAACTAAAACTTTAAAAATAAAGTAGAAATCGTTTAGTAACTTTCATTTAATTGTGTTTTAAATATTCTTTTAAACAAAAAATAATCTAGTAAAAGTATTTGAAAATTAAATTTCTTTTAAACTAATTGATTTACTCAATAGAAGAATATATGCATAAAAAAATTATTAAAAGTAATTTTATTAACAAAAAATAATTTTGATGATAACAAATACATTTTTTTATAAAAAATATCAAAATATATACATTTAAATTTTTAATTTTAAAATATGAGAAATTATTTCAATTAATAAAAATTAATTCAAAATATTATTTACAAAATAAATTTAATAATTACAGAGGATAAAATATTTTAAACTTGTTTATTACTGTACAACAAATTTTTTAGAAGTTAAAAGATAATTTACTTAAATGAAATTTAATAATTTTGAATTATATTAAAAATATCTAATAAATTGAAATTATTTAATAATTATCATTGAAAGTGAGAATTCAAAAGCATAACACAATAAAAAGTTTAAAATTCTATAACCTAAATTAAATTGAAAAAAATATAAATATTTTAAAATATCAAAATTTATTTGACTATATTATTTATTCATTTCAGTAATCTCTCAATATAAACATATAAAAGTATCACTTCCTCAACCCTCCACTCTTCTCACTATCCCTCAGTTCATTCTCTTGTCATGAAGTGGTAAACTTCACTCTCCTAAAATACATCTAGTATATACTCTTAAGATATACATATATGTATTTTTTTTTTAGTCTTCTAAATAAAAATTTGTATTTTTTAGTTTTGTAAATTCTGGTGGAAGAATTAAAAAATATAAATTTTGATTTGGGAGACAAAAATATTGACCGTCTGATTTTGGGAAACTAAACATAATTTAGCTCGTACATTACACAAAACAAATATTTATTTTATACAACTAGAATTTATAATTTACAATAAATAATTTTGTAATAAATAGATATATTTGAACATATAAACTCTATTTTAGATTTATGATAAATATATAGTGATATATTGTTACTATTAATTATTGATAATTTTTAAAAAAAAATATTTAAACTAAAGTTAAAATCTTGAAAATGATAAATAAAAAGATAAGTTAAGTCAAATCATTTAGCTTATATTAAGAAGTGTAAGATCATATCCCAAATGTATGCTAGGACTAAGGACCATATATCAAAAGTTAGGATCATATTTGAATTTTTAAAATAATATTATATATATTAACTTTCTATAATGGGTTATAATTTGTTAAATTGTTCTGCAGTGTATACTAAAGGCGAGTAAGAGATACACTATATGCATCTAACGAGAGAGACGTTCACCATTTCATGAAAATAGTGTATTCAAATGAGAAGATACGTGAGGAAGAGTGCAGAAGAGTAGGATAATGAAAGCACAAATAAAAAGATTTAAATATTTTTAAAAGCATATTTAAACACATATATATTAGAGGATTGCACATTCTAACATATTTTCTTATCTTTTTCAAGATCCTTAGTTCATACTTGGATTTCGATATTTTTTTTAAATTTTTTATCAAAAACTAAAAATAAAATTATCACAATATAAATTATTTATCATAAATCTAAAATTTGATTTATATGTTTAAAAATATTTATTTGTTACATATTTTAACTATTATATAATCTATATGTTTTAAAGTATTTATTTATTAAAAAATATTTGTATAAAATAAAATATTTATTGTGTGCAATGCACACACTAAAATATTAGTATTATTTTATTTCATGCAATGAAATTTAAAAAATTAAAAATAAATAATACATTTTAATTTTCTAAAATAATTTAAAAGTAAATTAAGACCTCATAATAAATAAACATGATTCAAAATAAATTAAAATCTATAAATAATGAGAAAGCCAATGAAGCACTCAAATTGAGAAATTGTAAAAAAAAAATATTTTATAAATGTGTGAATAAGCTTCTTATAAGCTATGAAAAAGTTTTCCCTACTAACTTAATAACTCCTTTTATCATGCTTTGCTATATGAAAAATGAATTATGTAATCCATCCCGACTGAAATATAAGCAAAATTTAATTAATTATTTCCTATTTAACAATAATATCTCTAAAATATCTTTTGTTTGATTAAATTTTTATTCATAATTATTGGATTTAGCTTGGACAGACTACGTCAACCCGTTAACTTGGGAACCCAACACTTAATCGGTCCAAGTCACATGTGGGATCGGTTACGCGTACAATCCAGTGTAAACCGATTCTACTCGCTGTGACCCGATAACTCAATAAGTCATGCATTTTCAAGTTTTTTTTTTTTTTTTTTTTGCAGTTGAAGAACATCACTCATTAGAAAATTCAATTTATATCTTACACTTGTGTTATTTAAAGATTGTTTTTTTTACCAAGCATAACTATATTTTGAAATTTGAGATGATAAAGTTGTTGTCATTTTTAACTTCTGCTTGACTAATTCATGTGTATATTACATTATGTTTGTCATTGTACAACAATGATATATATTTTATATTCTAATTTTGTTTATATTAAATTCTGAAAAAATATGTTGCATGCTTAAAATTTTAACTAAGTTCATAACTATGTTTCTAAATAGTTATGAAATTTGAGATGATAAAATTGTTGTCATTTTTAACTTCTGCTTGACTAATTCATGTGTATATTACATTATGTTTGTCATTGTACAACAATGATATATATTTTAAATTCTAATTTTGTCTATATTAAATTCTGAAAAAATATGTTGCATGCTTAAAATTTTAACTAAGTTCATAACTATGTTTCTAAATATGTTGAATTTTATTAAACTTTAAATCTTAAGTGTATAAATTTACATGTTATGAAATTATTTAGATTTGTTTAATATAATTCAGATCTTGCAAATCAACTTGCGACTCATTATGATTCATTGGGTCGATCTCTAATCCAATACCCCAACCAAGTTGGTAACCGGTATGAGTCTTATAACATTGATTTTATTTCCAACAACATTCTCTTTTTTTGTCCTATGCAATTAATATAAAGGGTACTTTAGAAAATAACTAACTTTTTTTTAGTAAGACTATCAAAATTAAATGATGTTAACTAATTTTTTTTATGGGTGAGAAGTAGTTTTTTTTAACTTGCAGTTTTTAGTCCAGAGGGAATATTTCTTTAGTTATTTATGAAAAATACTTAGCTTAAATTCTCTTTTTAAGAAGATAAGATCAAAAGAGAAAAAGGCTGAGCCAAACACATATAAGAACTAAAACTAGTATTAACGGAAAACTAAAATATCAAAAACATATTTTATCCTATAAACTTATGTACAACTGAAATGCCTTTTATCTTTAGCTCCATAATTTTGCAAGTATAGTCATTTATGAGACTAATCCTCGATCTAAGATTTATTTACACTTAAGTTCATCGTCCCTCATATTCTATATCGGGTTAATTTGTGCTAAATTTGATTGATGCTATAGCATCCTACTACCTAACTCAACATAAATCAAGAAACCGATAACTATGGGTGTGCGTTCAAATACATTTGCTATTCGACTTTTTGCAGTTATAGGGCAATGGCCACTCTAAACAAACAAAATCCATGTCTGACAGAAATGCTTGCCAGACAAGTTTTCAACAAGAGTAAAAGTCCTTCAAGAAAGATATGTTAGCAACAATGGCTACCATGGCAAAATTGTTAGACATACTCGGTCCCCTCACTGCTTTGCCTAATATATACTTCTCTACACAGCCCAAATTCCTTGGACTAACCAGACAAATTGTTGAATAGCATTCAAACATCAACTCACAGTGTTCCTCACTTCGCCAAGCATCTTAACTCATTGCCAAACATTTGTAAGAGAGCACAAAATAACAAAACAGCAAGAGAATGATCATTTGGACCAGCTCAAATAATGCTTTGGTGTCTTCAATGGAAGCATATCGATGCATTACGTGGAGATAAGAGGAGACCATACCAAAAAAAATTTCAGCCGTGAGCTACACGAGTTGAAGCATGGTTGCTTTTGTGCTTTCCCCCAGCAGAGTATGATAGCCTTCACCAAGAGACAGTCATGGAGTTCTTGCTCCCTCTCCACAAAGGTTTCAAAATCTTTTAACCTTCACTGAGGCAAAAATCCATGGGAAATGAGATAAAAAAAAAAAAAAGGAGGCTCGCACAAAAAACCATAGATGATTAGAGGAATTTCCTGCAGAAGAGTTGGAAGCCATAGGAGATACACAAAAGTAACATCCCAGACTTCATTTTCCTTTTCTTTTCCCTTGAAACTGTCTGTGCTTGAAGCCATGACAATTTAAGTAACCTGTCGTGAGATTATCTTCAAAAGAAGAAAAGCCCACCTTGAAATATGTAAATCTTTGAAATTATTTGAAGCAGATAGAAAAGGATATTTGCACAATAATAATGTTGTATTACTAACTTACAAGAAACTCTGGCATACCATATCAATGTTTAACTTCACTGCATGTATGTACTGTGTCCTTCACAGCTTTGAAATGAATGAACTAAAATAAAACCTTTTAATTTTCAACTTCAAAAGTCATTCATGTTGCTTGCTTGTGGTTTTATTCATCATCATTTATTTTCAAAGAATATGTGAGTGTGATTTTACATAGACCAGTAACATGAAATCCCCTCGGATAATATATACATACATGGAAATAAATTATGGCAAAGAAGGCGTGAGGGAAGGCTTTGTCACTTTCAGCTCCCCACAATCACTAATATAAACGCTCTTAAGAGGCCTGTTCCATATGTTACGTGCATTCTGAGCCCTTTCATCTCCAAAAAATTGAGCCAAGTCATTAAACTGGCGAATTCGCTCAGATGGTAGGTATGTGGGAATGGAAGCTATAGCTGTGATGACATCTAATCCTGCAATTAGATTCAACTAGGAGATAAGCACTTCCCTGGTAATTAAAGATGAATTAACATTCGTAAAATTTAGCCCCCAAACATATCAAATAGTTCAGTGTTCCAACAACTGCCTCGTGTCATCGGATCAACAGTTTGATGCACAATATTGTTGAATGTAAGTCAAAACAAATTATTGGAACCTGGATGTAAGCATATACTCTGTACACAACCAAAGGTTTTGTGTAGCAAACTTTACTAGTTGATAGCAAATGTGAATGTGTCCATGTAGGTTGACACAAGCGATCAAAGATCCCAAGTTAACTCTCATCTTTCCCATGAATGCAGGTTCAATTCCCCCACAATGCAACCATAATTCTGCTTGAAAGGCAACCCTCTTCAAGATAAAACTGCTTAAATTTTAGGCCTGTGACAAAATTCTCGAAGTCTCTGTTAGCAACCCTAACATGTTGATAGAGGGGGAAATAGATGGGGAAAGGTGTATGTCAGAAAATATCCTCGGAAGAGTTAGAGAGCTGTCAGTTTGTTAGGACAGCTAAGATAACTAACTGTTAGTTAGTTATAACCAATTGTTAGTTAAGAGGCTATAAATAGCATTGGAAGGGGTTAGTTAGAGGTTAGACAGAAAACTGGAGACAGTAGGAGGGTGATGAGACCATCACTGTGTGTAACCATTGTGTTGTAGCATTTAACTCGAATAAAAACAATTTTTCCGCTGGTTTGGTCCAGTTCTATCAACTAGTATCAGAACTCTGATCTTGGAGTGTAGAATCGTTAATGGTGACAAAGGCGAATGCAAGAATGGAGACATGCATGGAAGCTATGGAGAAAGCGATAAAGGAGAATCGTGAAGCAGTGGAATTGCAGTTGAGTTCAATCGAAGGGATGATCCAAAGGTTGGCGGTGGCATGGGAGAAAAAATCTCCTGCGTCAAACGTGCACGCAGTTGACGCGAGTGGAGGAGATGAAGGTATGACATCGCATGACGGCAATCAGTGGAGGAATTTGGAATTGCCCATATTCGACGATGAGGATCCTATGGGCTGGTTGACAAAGATCGAGCGATATTTCCAGTTACGCATCGTAAGGAAGAGGACAAGCTGGAGGTTGTAATGGTTGCGATGGATGGGGAAGCTTTGGGTTGGTTCCAATGGTGGAAATCTTGGAATCCAAATCATTCTTGGGATGGGTTCAAGATTGCTGTCACCCAAAGGTTTCAGGCTTCGAGCCTGGGAAATCCTTTCCAAGCACTGCTGGCACTGGAACAAGAAAAGACAGTGCAGGAATTCATAGGTCAATTTGAGAAGTGCATTATCATGGTGAAAGGGTTGGAGGAGCCATTTTGGTGGAAATGTTCCTTAAGGGGTTAAAGGAAGAGATTAGCACTGAGGTAAGGCTTCATGAACCAAAGAACTTGATGGAAGTCATGGTTAAGGCTCGAAGAGTGGAAGATAAGAGCAGAATTTCAGGGAAGTTACCCGTGGGTAATGGTAAAGGGAGTAATCTGCAGAAAAACGTTCATTCGGGACAGAAATTGGTAAGGGATTGGCAGCCAGCAAACAATAAGGTGGCTGACCTTCAGAATGCTACAAAAACAGGGACAAGTGGTTGGAAAGGTAGAAGAACGTTCCACAATTTGTCGCCTGCAGAGGTAAATAAAAAGATAAGGAAGGGAGGGTGTCTCACATGCGAGGAGAAGTATAATCCTACACATGTGTGCAAAAATAGACAATTCAGATTAATGATTATGGAAGAAGAGGAGGAAGGAGATCCTAAGGGCCAGCAATGGGAGGATAAGGAAGAAGAAATGGGGGAGTTTCACCAATTATCCCTGCATAGTATTGAAGGCTTTACCATCCGGAAATCTCTTAAATTGTGGGGAAAAATTAGAAATAAAAGGATGATTGTGCTAATTGATTGTGGAGCCACTCATAACATCATATCGGTGAAGTTAGTTAAGGAGCTAAGGTTAGAGGTAACCCCTAGAAGCTCATATTCTGTAGAAGTAGGAGATGGGCACAAGGTTAGGTGTCAAGGAGTGTGTAGATCCTTGCCTATTGAATTGCAAGATTTACAGTTCACACAGAATTGTTACTTGTTTGAATTGGGTGGTGTGATTTGGTGTTAAGGATGGAATGGTTGGCTGGATTGGGGCAATTGAGGCCAATTTTGAGAAATTGACATTAACAGTGCCAGTGCAAAACAGAAAAGTCATATTAAGGATTGAAGCAGAGTTGATAAAAGCTTCCATTAGCATGAAAATGATCAAGGAGACCATGATGGAGTCTGACCAAGGGTTTATGGTGGAATTAAAAAGGGTGGAGGGAGAGAAGTGTGTGGAAGCAGTTCCTGACCAAATGGTACAACGGCTGACACAGTTTGAACAAGTTTTTTAGGAACCTCAAGGGCTACCACCACATCGGGAGAGAGATCATGCTATCACTATCCAAGAGGGAACTAAGATTCCCAACTTAAGGCCCTACAAATACCCACATTACCAGAAGGATGAAATTGAAAAGATGGTAAGAAATATGCTAACTGCTAGAATTATTAGAACTAGTACTAGTCCATATGCTAGTCCAATTATTTTAGTTAAGAAAAAGGATGGGAGTTGAAAATTCTGTGTAGACTATAGAGCACTCAACAAAATTATTGTGCCTTATAAGTTTTCTATACCAATTGTAGAGGAATTATTGGATGAAATTGGGGGGCTGATTGGTTTTCCAAGCTAGATTTGTGTTCTGGGTATCATCAGATTCGAATGAAGGAAGAGGATATCTAGAAAACAACTTTTAGAACTCATAAGGGTCATTATGAATTCTTGGTCAATGCTTTTGGGTTGACTAGTGCACCATCCACCTTTCAGGCACTTATGAATGAGGTGCTCTGGCCCTTCTTAAGGCAATTTGCATTAGTATTTTTTGATGATATACTTGTATATAGTAGTAGCCTTGAGGACCACCACATGCATTTGAAAGCAATCTTACAAGTTTTGCAGCAACATGAACTAAAGGTGAACAAGAAAAAATGCAACTTTGGTAAGAATTCATTGGAATATTTGGGACATATCATCTTAGGAAATGGTGTGGAAGCTGACCCTAGTAAATTGGCAGCAATGGCTGAGTGGCTAGGCCTAACGATGCTAAAGCATTAAGAGGATTCTTGGGGTTAACAGGGTATTACAAGAGATTTGTGAAAGATTATGGGAAAATTGCACAGCCCTTGAATGCACTGCTCAAGAAGGATGCATTTCATTGGAGGGAAGAAGCTACTTATTTGAGGTATTTAACTGGCACCAAACCAAAACAGTAGCCTAACCACTTGGCCTGGGCTGAATTCTGATTCAATACCAACTTCAATATCTCTACCAAGATGTCTCCTTTTAAAGCTTTGTATGGACAGGAATCCCCACTTTTAGTTAAAGGAGCTGACATCCCTTCCAAATTGGAAAAGGTAAATCAGTTGAGTAAGGACAAAGATGAATTATTACAGGAACTGAGGAACAATCTGCTCAAGACTCAGGATCAAATGAAAAGATCTGCAAACAAGCATAGAAGGGAACTAGTCCTGCAGGAAGGAGATTGGGTCTTTTTGAAACTACAACCTTATATAATGAAATCTCTAGCAAGAAAGCCAAATGAAAAGTTGAGTCCACAATTTTATGGACCCTACAAGGTGATACAGCGAATTGGGGAACTGCAGGTTCAATCAGAGAAGGTCATGCAAAGCAGAATTTCAAATGATGGCTGTTATAATTATGTGTATCTCTTGAGTAGTTTTTCTGTTTAGCTTGTTGTAGAAGACAGCAGTGTGTCTTGTCTTGTCAAGCTGTCTCTCTCCTTATAGTGTATATATATGTGTTGTTTGAATGTAATAAAATCAAGCTAGTGAATGAACTGTTCTTCCTCACAAAAGTCCCAGCTTCAACTTGGCATCAGAGCGGGTCGTATCCGCCGCCGGCCGTCTCCATCTCCGACCGCCATTTCAACCGGCGACTACAGGGTTCTGTGCGCCTCGAAGAGCGCAACCCAACCTAACTGATCGCTTGACCAAAAGGGCCGCCACGCGCCGCTTCAATGCTCGCCAAACACCGACGCGTGATCGCCACGCGCCGTCTTCCCGTGGCCGGAATCGCGCCTGACCACCACCAGTCGTCTCGTTGGACTCTCCTGAGTCCATATCAGCCCTCAGTTTTTAGTTTCAACGCTTTGAACGTGTGATCTTGTGCCTTCCTCTTCTCTCTCCTTTAGGTTTTTGGTCTTTGAGTAAAAATGACCTTGTCTGGACCAGTGCTTTCATTCTTCGGAATTCCTACCATCACAACAACAAAGCTCAACTGGAAAAATTACTTATCTTGGTCTGCTTCAGTGGAACTATGGTTTCTCGGCCAAAGGCACCATGACCACCTTGAAAAAGGTGCTGAGGCAGTCCCAAACGATAAAAGACCTGAGTGGGAAAAGCTGGATTATCAACTCTGTGCTGTCTTATGGCAATCAGTTGAGACCGATGTTTTGGAGATCCTTAGATCGTTCAAAACATGTTGTTCCTTTTGGAAGAAGGCCCGAGAAATCTTTGCCAATGATATTCAGAGTTTGTTTGATGCAACCATGAAGGTCACAACCCTCAAGCAAATCAGCCACAACATGATTGCACACATAGGTAAAGCTCGGGCTGCAGTGGAAGAGTTGAAGAGGTTCCTTGTGGCTGATTCGCTAGAGGAAGGGAATAGAAAGCTGGATAAGTTCTATATGGGTCCTATCTTAAGGAGTCTACATTTAGACTTTGATCATGTGCGTGTCAAGTTCTTGCTAGAGATCAAGTTCCATCGATGGATTCTCTCATCACTAGACTGCTTCGTGTGCCTCATGTGCTGAAAGAAGAAAATCCAGCTGATACGGTGGAAACGTCAGCCATGGTTGCACCTCGTGGGAGAGGAGGAGGCCGTAACAGTAGAGGAGATCACAGTGAAAGAGGTGGACGTCCTCAATGCACATTTTGCAAGAGGATGGGTCACACTCAAGAGAATTGCTACTCCCTGCATGGCTTTCCTGACAAAGTAGCCCAGGTAGCTCAGACAGAAAAATCAGAGTCTAAGTTCTCTGATGAATAGTATCCAGAGTATTTGAAGTTGAAATCTGAGAAATCCAGCAGCTAGGCTTCATCTTCCTCTGTACCATGTTATTCGACAACATGTATTTCTCAATCTATTGATGGTCCCAGTCCTTGGATACTTGATTCAGGTGCCTCTGATCATATTTCTGGTAACAAGTCCTCTTTTACATCCATTTCTTTTCCAAAAATTCCTCATCTTGTTACTGTAGCTAATGGTTCCAAAGTTGCAGCTCAAGGAAGTGGTCAAGTCTCTTTATCTTCTTCATTAAAGTTGGATTCTGTTTTGTTTATTCCTCAGTGTCCCTATAATCTAATTTCATTGAGTCAGTTAACTCGTTCATTAAATTGCTTAGTAATCTTTACCGCTAATTCTTTTGTTATTCAGGAACATGGCACAGGTCGACTGATTGGAGAAGAACGTGAATCACAAGGACTTTACTACTTGAAATCCAACTTTTCTGTTTCCTGTTCTGCAACTTCAAACCCCAAACTTTTGCATGATCGTCTAGGTCACCCAAGTCTACCAAAATTGAAAATGATGGTCCTTAGTCTGAAGAATCTTCGAGTCCTAGAATGTGAGTCTTGTCAACTAGGAAAACATGTTAGGTCATCATTTCCACAAACTGTTCAAAGATGTAATTCAGCTTTCTCTACCATTCATTCTGATATTTGGGGACCAAGCCGTGTTACATCTTTTGGTTTTCGATATTTTGTAACCTTTATTGATGAATTCTCTAGATGTATTTGGGTCTATTTAATGAAAGACAGATCCGAACTTTTGCCTATCTTCATGTCCTTCCTCAATGAGATTGAAAACCAATTTGGAAAAACAATTAAGATTTTCAGAAGCGATAATGCCAAAGAGTATTTCTCTCATGATTTCTCTTCCCTTTTATCTTCAAAAGGCATTCTACATCAATCTACATGTCCCCATACACCACAACAAAATGGTATAGCAGAAAGGAAAAATCGTCATCTTCTTGACACCGCACGTTCACTAATGTTAATCTCTCATGTTCCTGCACACCATTGGGGGGATGCGATGCTTACTGCTTGTTTCTTAGTTAACAGAATGCCTTCCTCTTCCCTTGAAAATCAAATTCCTCACTCAATCATTTTTCCTCATGATCATTTATTCCATGTTCCATCTAAAGTGTTAGGCTGTACTTATTTTGTCCATGATCTCTCTCCTGGTTTAGACAAACTTTCTGCCCAAGCAATCAAGTGTGTCTTTTTAGGTTATTCTCGTCTTCAAAAGGGTTACAATGCTACTCTTCATCTACTAGGCGATATTATATGTTTGCAGATGTAACTTTCTTTGAAGACACACCCTTCTTCTCACCATCTATGGACCATTCTTCTTCCATCAAGAATGTACTTCCAATTCCCTCTCCTTGTCCTCTAGGTACCTCAAACCAAAATGTCAGTGAAGTTCCATCTTCTCCACCACACCCGACTGAAGTTGCTCCTCCACCACTTCTTACATATCAACGCAGGACACAGCCAGTTGGTTCTACAGTACCTGAAGTTTCTCCTCATGATTCTCATCCTTCTTCAATCAATCCTCAAGCCATGGATCCTACTACCTCTCATCCCTCTGATTCAGACTGGCCCATTACCATCCAAAAAGGTACTCGATCCACTCATAATCCTCATCCTATCTATAACTTTCTGAGTTATCATCGTTTGTCTCTTTCATATTCTTCCTTTGTTTTCTCTCTATCTTCGCATTTTGTCCCTTCTAATATTCATAAGGCACTTAGTCATCCTGGAAGGTGACAAGCTATGATTGATGAAATGCAGGCTCTTGAACATAGTGGTACTTGGGAACTTTTCCTCTTCCTCCTGGCAAGAAGACTGTGGGTTGTAGATGGGTCTACGCAGTTAAAGTTGGGTCTAATGGTGAGATCGATCGGCTTAAGGCTCGATTAGTAGCTAAAGGCTATACTCAGATATATGGCCTTAATTATTGTGACACTTTCTCTCTGGTAGCTAAGATCACTATTGTCCTTATGTTTCTTGCTATGGCTGCCATGCGTCATTGGCCTCTCCATCAGCTTGATATTAAAAATGCATTCCTTCATGGTGACCTTGAGGAGGAAATTTATATGGAGCAACCTCCTGGATTTGTTGCTCAGGGGGAGT
Organism: Glycine max; assembly: GCF_000004515.6. NCBI lineage: Eukaryota > Viridiplantae > Streptophyta > Magnoliopsida > Fabales > Fabaceae > Glycine > Glycine max. Next base: position 13,546,724 of record NC_038245.2, read on the forward strand.
ATGGTCTTGTGTGTAAGCTTCGTCGATCTCTCTATGGGTTGAAGCAATCTCCTCGGGCCTGATTTGGTAAATTCAATCATATTGTTCAACTTTTTGGGTTGAAACGAAGTGACGCTGATCATTCTGTTTTTTATTGTCATTCATCCCCTGGGAAATGTGTTTATTGGATAGTATATGTTAATGATATAGTGATTACAAGGAATGATGCTACTAAGATTGTCCAGCTAAAGGAGCACTTATTTAGTCATTTCCAGACCAAAGACCTGAGATATTTGAAGTACTTCCTTGGTATTGAGGTGGCTCAGTCAGGAGATGGTGTTGTGATCTCATAGAGGAAGTATACCCTTGACATTTTGGAGGAGATAGACATGTAGAATTGTAGACCTGTTGATAGCCCTATGGATCCGAATCTGAAGCTCATGGCAGATTAGAGTGAAATTTATCCTGACCCCGAGAGATATAGGAGACTTGTGGGAAAACTCATTTATCTCACCGTTACAAGACCTGATATTATGCAAAACCCTCGTGTTGATCATTGGAATGCTATTATGCGTATTCTTAGATACATAAAGAGAACTCCAGGACAAGGATTGCTTTATGAAGACAAAGGTAACACATGTATCTAAGTATTGTGATGCAGATTGGGCTGGTTGTCCCATGGATAGGAGATCCACATCAGGATATTGTGTCTCTATTGGAGGAAATATTATTTCTTGGAAAAGCAAGAAGCAAACTGTTGTTGCTCGATCTAATGCAGAGGTTGAATACAGATCTATGGCTATGGTTACATGCGAACTTATGTGGGTTAAACAAATTCTTGAAAAGTTGAAATTCTGTGAAGTGGTGCAAATGAAGTTATACTGTGATAATCAGGCTGCTCTTCACATTGCTTCAAACCCAGTCTTCCATGAGAGACCAAACACATAGAGATTGACTATCACTTTATTTGGGAGAAGCTGTTGTCCAAAGAGATTGTCACTGAGTTCATTAATTCTAATGATCAGCTAGCAGATATTTTGATTAAGTCCTTAAAGGGGCCTAGGATTCAATTTATATGTTCCAAGATTGGTGCATACGATTTATATGCTCCAGCTTGAGGGAGAGTGTTATAATTATGTGTATCTCTTAAGTAGTTTTTCTGTTTAGCTTGTTGTAGAAGACAACAATGTGTCTTGTCTTGTCAAGCTGTCTCTCTCCTTATAATGTATATATATGTGTTGTTTGAATGTAATAAAATCAAGCTAGTGAGTGAACTGTTCTTCCTCACAAAAGTCTCAGCTTCAACTATGGCAGAAAGGAGGTTCTCATCAAATGGCAAGACTTACCCCACCATGAAGATAACTGGGAACTTGTTGATGAAATGCAAACTGTTTTTCCTCAACTTGACCTGGAGGACAAGGTCCATCTTGAAGGAGGGTACTGATAAAGGGAAAAATTGTTAGGAATTTTCTTTATTTTACTAACTACAACTAGAGGTAGAACTTACGCACACAAGACAGTACACGCAGAGATAAAGGATTTGTTATTATTGCTAGTTCTTTCACTCTTTACACAAAAAAGAGCACTTTCTTCCCTTACAACACTGAGACACTTCTCAGGTTCTCTCAATACAATCAATTTCTCCCCTCTTTTCTCCTCTTGTAGAAAGTTGTTATATATTCAAAACTACTAACTAACCTGCCAGCTGTTGACAGCTGGCAAAGTCTAATTAACTTCCAACAACCTAACTGTCACTCCTCCAATCAATTTCTCCCCTCTTTTCTCCTTCTGTAGAAAGTTGTTATATATTCAAAACTACTAACTAACCTGCTAGTTGTTGACAGCTGGCAGAGTCTAACTAACTTCCAACAACCTAACTGTCACTCCTCCTCTTATTCTTCCTACTATACCGTAGCAACTGCGATACAGTAGATGATTCCTCTTGCCTAACAATACCCCCTGGAAAAGAACCTTGTCCTCAAGGTTGAAAGCAGGGAATTGTTGCATCATATTTGATCTATCCTCCTAGGTTGCTCCTTCAACATGTTGTCCTTTCCACTTGATTAATACTTGTGGAATTTCTGTTCCTGTTGGACCAAACATTTTTGTTCCTAGAATTTGTTCCGGTTGTATCCCTTGTTCTATAGCTTGTAGTTCCTTTGGAAATTTTGCCTCAATTTGATGTTCTCCCGCTGCAATTTTCAATTAGAAAACGTGAAAAACAAGGTGAATTTGAGCAGTGTCGAGTAATTGCAACTGAAATGTTACAATTCCAACTTTTTAAACTACCCGATAAGGGCCATAGTATCTGGCTGATAGCTTAGGATTTAATCTTGTAGGCATTGAAGCTTGTCGATGCGGCCTTATCTTGGGATACACCCAATCCCCCTCCTTAATCATTGAAGGTAGGCGATGATTATTGGCATACTTTGTCATGTGATTCTGGGCTCTGTTTAGATGAAACTTCAACTGATTAAGTGCTTCATTTCTTTCCATAAGATCCCAAGCCACTGCCTCAACTAGGACTTCCCCTGGAATGAACCTTGCCAAAGATGGGAGTGCTCAACCATAAACTATTTCAAATGGGGTACACCTTGCAGCTCCCTGATAACATGTATTATACCAGTATTATGTCCATGGGATAAACTCAACCCAAGATTTGGGTTGCTCTGCATAGAAGCATCTCAAATATGTCTCCATTGTTCTGTTTAGTACCTCAGTTTGGCCATCTAACTGAGAGTGATAAGTAGTACTCATTTTCAAAATTATTCCTTGTTTTTGAATAACTCCTGCCAGAAATTACTCAAAAACAATGCATCCCTGTCATTTACTATTGAAGAAGGAATCCCATGCAGCCTTATTACTTCCTTAGTAAACATATCCACCACACTCCTAGTAGTATAGGGATGCTTCAATAGTAAGAAATGACCATATTTACTTAGCCTATCCACCATCACAAGAATAGCATCATGCCCCTTAGAGTTAGGTAATCCCACAATAAAGTCTAGGCTAATATCTTCCCAAACAACATTGGGGATTGGCAATGGTTGTAATAAACCAGCTAGTGAAGAAGTGAGGTACTTACTTCTTTGGCAAATATGGCATGCTGCCACTAAATATGTAATAGTTTTGAGCATTCCTTTCCAATGAAGGGATTGTGCTAGCCTTCTATAAGTCCTACACCCCTGAGTGGCCTCCTGCCAAGGAAGAGTGAAATTCATTAAATGGCTGAGTGAGATCCAGCTTGAATTGGTAGGCAGTACCAACTTGCCTTTAAAGTATAATATGTCATTCTCTAGGGTGTATTTGCCATGTGAATCCATAGTATCCAATACCCATAGAAACATGACCAATTCAACATCTATATGCTTGCAAATTGATTGCAGAGACACTTTAGTTCATAGCAGTTTAGGATCACCTTGAATTTTGACTAACTATCCTTGTGTTTGAATTGCATGGTCAGAGATTTCCAATTTACCTTGACATCTCCTAACTTTTCCAACCATGCTACCCCCAATATGACATCTACACCACCTAAATCAAATAGAAAGAATTTCTCTGTTATGGTCATTTGTCCTAACTGAACCTTCATCTGCTCACAACAACCTTGAGCATTTTTCTTGTTTCCATCACCCAATCTCACTCCATAGGTTTGAGTAGGAGCCACTCAAACCCAGTTGTTGCACTAATTCTTGAGAAATAAAGTTGTGGCTAGCACCACTATCAATCAAAATCAACATTCTTTTGCCCTAAATTAGCCCTTCCAATTTCATTGTTTGTGATTGAGTAAATCCACCAGCTGAGCAAACGGATAAGTCCATCCATTGACACTCCACCTCTGTTTCTCCTATATTGTCAAATGTATTCTCAAGCTCCCCCTCCAATCTTGTAATCTCCTCATTATTAATTCATTCATCCTCTGCCAAAATAAGCAACCTAAGGTTTTTTCAAGGCACTTGTCACCAGCAACAAATGGAACTCCACAATGATAACAAAGTTTTGCTCCGCGGCGGCGAAGGTACTCCTGGTAGGACAGGTTCCGGACTCCACTATTCCACGTTCCCGAGCTTGTAGACTCACTCTGATTTGCAGCCATTACGTTCGCAGAGCTATGTGCCTCCCCTGTTAGAGTTCGATTCTGACATTGGTTGTTGTGAAAGGTGTTCATTGCGGATCCTCCAACATTGTGTATCCACGTTCCTCCCTTGGGTTGAAAATGAAACCCACGACTACGCAAGTCGACCTCTGGATTCCCTTCTTTCTCAGCTTCCTCAAAATCAGCCGCCAACTACATGGCACTTGACAGATCCTTCGGTTTGTGGGGACGAATTTTTGCCCGGATCTCCTTGCGAAGTCCCGCCAAAAAATATCCTCTCAATTCCGCTTCCTTTGTACCCGAGACTTGAGCCACCAGCACCTCGAATTCCTGAATGAATTCAGTCACGGTCCCCGTTTGGCGCAATGTTTACAAACGCTCGTCAACATCTCCCCTTCCGGTACCGCCATAGCGCTTAATCAGCACTGCCTTGAAAACAAACCAACTTTTTCGCTTTGTCTTTTGCTTCCAACACTGGAACCAATGCAAGGTGTTTCCTTCCATGCTGATAAAGGCCAATCTCACTTTCGGGCTCTGTTGAACATGTTGCACTGCAAAAAACTTCTCCGCACATGTGATCCAACCTAACGGATCCTCTCCTTCAAACACTGGCATTTTCACCCCTTTTGCCCAATAATGGCATGACGAATTCAGTATTGAATCCGCCTCAGACTTGCTCTCTTCGTCCTCCGATGTTGATGAAGGCTCGGGTTCCATTGCGGACTCCTCATCCTCCAACCCACTGTTTTGCTCCGTAGATGCATTCTCGGCATCATTATACGTGATGCCTTTTTGTTCCATGAGCATCTTCATCATCTTGCACAAATCTTTAATATCGTCACACTGTTTCAACACCTTCGCAATCACCTCAGTTTGTTACTTAGACGATTTCTGCAACTCAATGGTCATCACCTTCAATTCGCTGGTTGTTGTTTTCAATGCTGCAACTGAAGATTCCAGTGCAGTGAATGGAGCCTCGTCACGATCCATGATTCTTTCTTCGACAAATCGGACCAGTTGTTAGGAATCTTCTTTACTTTACTAACTGCAACTAGAGGTAGAACATACGCACACAAGATAGTACACATAGAGATAAAGGATTCGCTATTATTGTTAGTTCTTTCACTCTTTACACAAGGAAGAGCACTCTCTTCCCTTACAACACCGAGACACTTCTCAGGTTCTCTCAATACAATCAATTCCTCCCCCTATTCTCCTTCTCCAGAAAGCTGTTATATATTCAAAACTACTAACTAACCTGCCAGCTGGTGACAGCTAGCAGAGTCTAACTAACTCCCAACAACCTAACTGTCACTCCTTCTCCTCTTATTCTTCCTACTGTACCGTAGCAACTAGCTTAGCTACAGTAGATGATTCTTCTTGCCAAACAGAAATAGATGGGAAAAGGTGTATGCTAGAAAATATCCTTGGAAGAGTTAGAGAGCTGTCAGTTTGTTAGGACAACTAGGATAACTAACTGTTAGTTATAACCAATTGTTAGTTAGTTAAGAGGCTATAAATAGCATTGGGAGGGGTTAGTTAGAGGTTAGACAGAAAACTAGAGATAGTAGGAGGGTGATGAGACCTCGAATTCATCAGTGTATGTAACCATTGTGTTGTAGCATTTAACTCGAATAAAAATGATTTTTCCTCTATTTTGGTCCAGTTCTATCACATGTCAATGGCACCGTGCCTAGTAGTATTGGGGTGTATCCTGTTCTACTATTTTTTTACTCAACTGAAAGAAAATGCAAATATAATAATAATTACATACACAGACTATCAAACTAATTTTTTTCCCATTCTCCTACAAAGGCACAGAACTAATACTTGCATAGGTGTTGTCTAGGTGCTTCCAATGATATTTCAAACATGTGTTTAATTAATAAGATGAACCTTTGACAATGAACATAAAAAAATATAGACTTGATAGCATTGGTCTTGAATCAATACCTCTATACAAGCAAGATAAAATAACAAGAAAAACATGAGTCACCTCCTTAGTTCTTTTAACGATTAAAATTTTTGAAAGATTGATGATTCAAGAAATCTTACAATTTTGAGTTCAGGTATAACTCAACCTTACAAAATCTACTTGTAAAATCATAATTGTCTTCACTTATATACTTTAATTTGGTTATATAATTAGTCCACGTGCCGAGATGCATGCTTTTTGTAGATGACATAGTCCTCCTTGGAGAGTCGAGGGAGGAGTTGAATGAGAGGTTGGAAACTTGGAGACGAGCTCTAGAAACACATGGCTTTCGCCTAAGCAGAAGCAAATCGGAGTATATGGAATGTAAGTTCAACAAAAGTAGGAGGGTATCTAACTCAGAGGTGAAAATAGGAGACCATATTATCCCTCAAGTCACACGGTTTAAATATCTTGGGTCTGTAATACAGGATGATGAAGAAATTGAAGGGAATGTGAATCATCGCATTCAAGCAGAATGGATGAAATGGAGAAAAGCATCGGGGGTGTTATGTGATGCAAAGGTACCGATCAAGCTAAAGGGAAAGTTTTATCGGACTACGGTAAGACCGGCGATTTTGTACGGAACAGAATGTTGGGCGGTCAAGAGCCAACATGAGACTAAAGTAGGTGTAGCGGAGATGAGGATGTTGCGGTGGATGTGTGGTAAGACTCGACAGGATAAAATTAGAAACGGAGCTATTAGAGAGAGGGTTGGAGTAGCGCTTATTGTAGAGAAGATGGTGGAAAATAGACTTAGGTGGTTTGGGCATGTAGAGAGAAGACCGATAGACTCTGTAGTGAGGAGAGTAGACCAGATGGAGAGAAGGCAAACAATTCGAGGCAGAGGAAGACCCAAAAAGACTATAAGAGAGGTTATCAAGAAGGATCTCGAACTTAATGATTTGGATAGAAGTATGGTACTTGATAGAACATTATGGCGGAAGTTGATCCATGTAGCCGACCCCACCTAGTGGGATAAGGCGTTGTTGTTGTTGTTGTTGTTGTTGTTGTTGTTGGATCTCCAATGAGAAATTGTCCTATTTTCAATTTTCCCAGAATCTTCATTATACAAACTAACATGATCAATAGCATTACCTTCGAGCACAATACCAAAGACAATGTTCTTATTATCAAGCTGGGGGCAAGGCTAGGGGCAAGATGAGTTCTTGTGCCTGGAGAAAAACTGAATTCAGCTATTTAGACCTATGCAGTAATTTTCTAGCCAAGCCTCTAGAGGCAATCTCAACCTACCATTGGCGCCTTGCCTAGGTATTATTGAAGTGTGCACATGTTCTACCACTTTTTACATAACCAAAATAAGATGCCAACATGAATGATATATCTCAAACTTAATATTTCACCCTTCTCCAACAAAGCTATTGTACTAATTTTCACACAAGCATTGTCATATGTGCTTCCATTGACATTTTGAACACTTAAATGAGATAGACCATAGACGTTAAAATATGACAAATGCTAATAACACACTTTTTTTATTTTTGGTTAAATTTTCTTAAAAATCACAAAATTGTGTGGGTCTCAATCCTTTTCTAATGCACTTCACTTGTTATTTTGTAGTTTTCAATAAATTGAGCAAAGAGAGTGCATTAAAAAGAATGTGTATGTTAGTAGCACTTCTGAGAACATCTACACTTGATAGCATTGAGCTCGAATCAATGCCTCTATGTACACAAAACATAAAACGAGAAAAAGTGAAAAACATGAGTCACCTCCCTAGTTCTTTAAGGACTAATCCTTGATTAAAATTTTGAAAGACTATAGTGATTGAAGTACTTTAGAGAATTAAAATGAAGATGCAATTTAAAATTTAATTTCAATCTTTAAGAAATTGTCCTAATTTTCAAATTTCAGAATCTTCATTATACAAACTAACTAACGAGATCTAGCCCAATTGGTTAATGTGTGTGAGTTATTGTAAATTCTTATTACTTGAGTTCAATTCCTATGGGTAAAAGAAGGTTAAATTAGTTTTTTATCCTCTAATTTATTATTTAGATTCAATTTGCTCCTCTATTTTTTTATTCAATTAAGTTTTCTAATTTTTATCATCGATTCAATATGATACTCTAATTGTTTTTTTCAACTTGATTCTCTAATTCAACTTTTTGAAAAATATGCATTTTATGGTGATCACTTAGTGGCGATTTCTTATAATTTAGACGGAAAACCAAATTGAACTACAAAATAAATAAATTAGAGGACTGACTGATTTAACCATACAAGAAAAACAAACTAACATTATCATTAGCATTCATTACCTTCAAGCACCGTTCCGAAGACAATGTTCTTGTTATCGAGCTGGGGGCAAGGCCCGGGGCCAGTGGTGATTAAGAACTCCACATTCCTGTACCCAGGATCGAGCTTAATCTCGTCATCGTCGTCGTTTTCGGAGAGCGAGAGTGAAACGACGCCGGGGCGGGAGTGCGTGAGGGCGAACGCCTTGGCGGCGACCGTGTCGGTGTTGCGCGGCAGGTCGTGCGGCGGGCGGACCTCGCCCTTGTCGGGGCGGCCCTGGCGGCCGGCGAGGAAGTACTGGCCGGGGAACACCTTGTGGACGAGCGTGTTCTTGTACGAGGATGAGGTGGAATTCAGGCCAAGACACATGGACTTGAAATTGGAGACGGTGAGGGGGACGAGGTTGCCGTAGAGGCCCAATACGACGCGGCCCAAGAGAGTGGTGTCGGAGCAGAGAGGGGAGAGGGAGTCGGCGCGGTCGGGGAGGAAGTTGTTGGGGCAGAGGCTGAAGTCCATGAAGACGCGGTCAGTGACTGTGGGAGTGGTGGGGGTGGAAATGGGAGTGGGAGGGGGTGTAGATGGGACAGAGAGGGTGGTTGTGGTGGTGGAGAGCAGGAGGAGGGAGCGGCGCGTGAAGTGGTGAGGGAGAGAAGGTGGTGGAGGGAGAGAGAACGCCATCGAGGTTCATTGTTGGATTTGGGTGTGAGACGGAGAACTTGCAGGGCGAGCTCGCTGTGGGGTCCACCTTGGATTGGGTAACAGATAATGCAAATTATGACAACTTACGAAATTGCCAACTATTCAACTAATACTTACAGCCATTAAATTATATCTGGAGACAATGTTATACTAACTGATACTGATGGTATTATTAATTAGTACTAGTTTTTATAACGGAGTATTTGAGTGGTTTTTTTTTTTAATTTAACTGTAAAAATGAGAATAGATATATACAAAAGAATATAATAATTTTTACTTGATATTTTTTTTATTTAACTGACCACAACTTTATGTTAGATGTATTTACTTTTATTTAATAAACTGGATAATTAAACAATATTTATTAAATAGATATTTAAAATATGTAAAATCACAATAAAATTAATAAAGTATAGTATTTAGCTTATGCATAAATCTTTTAAAAAATAACTTGTGCATCTATTCTAATAAAATTTGTGAATAATTTTTTTTAGTTCAGTATCCACATATCAATCAAATTGTAGCTCTCAATGTTCCTATAACAAAGGTTCATATCGTGATGTGGTGTTTTGAAAAACTTAGTTTGGTTACAAACCACATATATTAATTAATACACTAATTTATGAAAATTAATTACACTAATTACCTATTAATCAATCACATATATATTGTTCCAATTTACGAAAAATTATAACCTACCAAAATCAATTTACTTTCACATAATTATAACCTACCAAAATTAAGAGTTAAATATATTTTGTCAAGTTGTCTAGTGTAATATTAGGTAATACGTAATATTTTTTAAAAATTCTAATTATTATATTTAATTTATTATTTTTTTATTCATGATAATTATAATTATTATATTTAATTCATTGATTTTTTTTATTGTACAAGGAAAAACTTAATTAGACTAATCACATATCAATCAATCACATATATATTGTTTCAATTTATGGAAAATTATAACCTACTGAAATTAAGAGTTAAATATATTACGTCAAGTTGTATAGTGCAACATATACGTAAATTAGGTAATATTTAATATTTTTTTTAAAGGTTATAATTACTATATTTAATTTGTTGATTTTTTCTTATTGTGCAAGAAAAAAAAACTCATTTGAAATGCTATAAAAATGATTGTAAATTTTGAAATGCTATCAGTCAAAACTTATCATCACAGATGCATCATTTCTTCATATTTTTTTTTTATCACAAATGCTCCTAAATATGATTTAGTGTCAGAGATTACTCCCAAAAAATAATTTACGTATATGGGCCATGGGCCAGATAATCTTAAGGGAAAGGAAAAAAACTATGGTTATGTGCCAAGTCTGGAAAGAGGGAGCCAGATAAGGATGTTGTTAGGTGCACCTAGCAATTTAAGTGAAGTGACAAAAATATTCTTCACTTAAATTTTAATAACCCCACTTCTTGCGCGCTATTGTTCCTCGTCCCTCGTTCGTACGCCGTCATCTCCTCTTCCTTCATGTTGCTCCTTCTTATTCTCGCTTCCTCTTCCTTGGTTTCCTCTGCACTGCCACCGTTGTTGCTTCCGTTGTCGACATTGAGGACGTCTCCATCACGCTATGCTGCTTCCGCCATCGAGGTAAGCTTCCTTCTCTTTCGTTAATGGTTATTAGGTGGTGGTTGGGTTTCGTATGCTGCATACGGATTACATAATCCATATGAGTTATACAGATGAGGTGATTCGTATAACTCATATGGATTATATAATCCGTATGTTAATTTTTAAATTATTAAAAAATGAATTAAATTTATTTTTTTAATAGTAAATTTTTTATTTAAAAAGTATTATTTTGTTTTTGTTTTTAAATAAGTTTTTTATGAAATATATATATATATATATTATTTTCTTTTTTGTTTGTAAATAGTTATTGTTTATTTTATAAATAAAAAATAGTTTATTTTGAATTATGATTTTAAATAGTTATTTTATTTGTAATTGTAAATATATAAATTTTATTTTTTTAAAAAAAAAATAGGTATTGTTTGTGTTTTAAATAAAAATAATTTATTTTGAATTATGTTTTGAAATAGTTTTTTATTTTAATTGTAAATATATTAATTTTGTATTTTTTTTAATAAATAGCTTTCTTTTGTATGAAATATAAATATATTATTTTGTTATTTGTTTGTAAATAGTTATTGTTTATTAGATAAATAAAAAACTATATATTTTAAATTATGTTTTTAAATAGTTATTTCTTTTAATTCTAAATATATTGATTTTGTTTTTCTTTTAACTCTAAAATAATTTTTTTTTATTTAGGAATGATTGTATTGTAATTGATTTAAGTATTGTTTGAATTTTGACAAAAAAATTTATGTATGTGCAAATTTGCAGATGGTTAGAACTAGAGGTTTAGGTCGTACCTTAGGCAGAGTTATAGGAAGAGCCTTTGAGAGAGAAGATAATCGTGATTCAGATGATGTTCCCCAACGGCGAAGGCCCACAACATTCGCAGGTAGGCAATGAGAAGCTGTTGTTGTTGTTGAGGATGCTCCTCACGTGGATGATGCAGCTGAAGAGGTCTTCTAACATGCTAAAGAAGCTGGTGTTGATGCCCAGGGTTTTCCAGTGGGCCATGTGACACATCAATGCTAACTGCCTATGCTAATCATGTTGCAGTCATTGTTTGCAATGGAAAGGTATTTATAGTTTTTAATAAATTATATTTTAATAATTATTTGTTATTATTTTTAAAATTGTTAAAATTATTTAAATTTTTTTAGGAACGTCCTGAATTGAAGTTATCCTCCCATGGAAGGAAGGTTCAGAAATTTGAGAGGCCTGCTGTTGAGATTGAATGGTTAGTCGCTGCCACAAGATTAAGTCCTTTGATTGTATGTTCATTGGACACTGGCAATCAGAGACTTATATCGGCTTTTGTGGAAATATGGCATAAGGAAATGAGCAGTTTCCATCTTCCAGTAGGAGAAGTCATCATCATCCTCGATGATGTGGCCTTTTTGCTTCATCTACCCATCATAGGCGCATTCCATAGCTTCGACACTCTTCATTTCAACGAAGTGGTGTTGTTGTTTGTGGAGTTACTTGAAGTCATTGGAGATGAAGCTAGAGCTGAGATAGTAGAGTGTCATGGGGCATACGTATACCTATTGTGACTACGAGAGATTTATCATAGTAAATGTGAGGTCGAACATTGGACTGCAGCAACTCAAGCTTATTTGCTGCATATGTTAGGTTACACTCTTTTTTTCTAACAAGAGTGCAACATACGTGTATGTGGTGTTCTTGGACGCCTTCCAAGACCTCAGTCAGAGTGGAAGATACGCATAGGGAGCTGCCGCCCTAATGCATATGTACGATAATTTGAATGATGCTTGTAAGAGCGGTGGCAAACAACTTGCTGGATATATCACACTATTACAGGTAATTGTCAATGATTGTTATTTAATTGTTTTAAATATATTTTTAATATGTTCATGATGGCTGATCGCACCTATCTGTGATGGTTGAAATCGTGAACCATATTCTGGAAACTGGGGACAAATCCCAGACTGTTGGTGAATTGCAGAATGTTTATTCTGCTTATTGATTAACTGGAAAGAATTATCTTAAATGGTCTCAACTCATTAGGATCATCTTGAAAGGAAAAGGAAAGGTCAGTCACATGACTGATGATGCCCCTGATGAAAAGGATGCCAAGTTCAAATCATGGGATGAAGAAGACTCCATGATCATGGCATGGTTGTGGAATTCATTGGTCCCAGAAATCAATGATACTTGCATGTTCCTCAAATCAACAAAGGAAATTTGGGAGGCTGTAGAACAAACCTATTCTAAGGCCAAGGATGTTGCTCAAATCTATGATGTAAAGGTGAAAACTGTGGCTGCCAAACAAGGGAACAAATCAGTTACAAAATATGCCAATCAACTCGAGTCTCTATGGATGGAACTAGACCATTACCGAGTTATAAAAGCTAAGTGTTCAGAAGACTCAACAATCCTTAAGGAGTATATTGAACAAGATAGGGTCTATGATTTTTTGGTGGGCTTGAACCCTGAATATGACCAAGTTCGAATCCAGATCCTGGGAAAGGAGAAAGTCCCAGGGCTTAATAAAGTGGTAGCCATTATCCGGAGTGAAGAAAGCAGAATAGGACTGATGTTGGAGACCCCAACTACCAAAAGCTCAACAATGGTGGTCGAAGGAGGAACAACCATGGTTGTTGATCAGAAAAAAAAATATAAGGGGGTCTGGTGTACCTACTGCAACAAGCCACGCCACACAAGGGAAAAGTGCTGGAAATTACATGGAAACCCCCAAGCCAAGAATAGGGGAAGAAAAGAAAGCGAGAATGGGGACACAAGGGAGGACCTCCAAGAAAGGGGGAAAAGCACACATTGCTAACAGACAAGGTGAAGGATTTGTCCAGCTAAATCATGAAGAGATAGAAAGGGTAAGATCCTTCCTTAGTAAATTGGAAAAGCCCACAGGTACATGCTTCTTAACATATTCTAGTAAGTTTCCATTTTCTTTTGGATTTAATGTTTCAGATACACCCTTTACCCATTATTGGATACTAGACTCTGGAGCCACTAACCATATGACACCACTCCCTAAATACTTCTCCACATATTCTCCATGTCCTAGCAACTAGAAAATTTCCACAACAGATGAAACCCCTATAATATATAATAGCGGGAGAAGGAGAGGTCCAAATAAGCCCATCCATAACACTAAAACATGTCCTTTATGTCCTTAAATTGTTCACCAATCTGATTTCTATAGAAAAACTCACAAAGGATCTCTCATGTAATGTTTTTTTTCATAGCAACTATTGTATATTGCAGGTCAAGAAATCAGGGAGGATGATTGGACATGCTAGAGAATGGAATGGCCTTTACTACATGGAGGATCCTAATCAGCCTACCAAGAGTCACTCTCTCATATTTGAATCTACCATGACCAGTAAAGAGAAAGCTCAACTATACCATTTGTCGTCTGGGACACCCTTCATTTCGAGTTATAAAAGTTCTTTTCCTTTCCTTGTTTAAGAATTTAAATGTGGAAAATCTTCCGTGTGAGGTGTGTGAACTTGCTAAATACAAACGTGTACCTTTTACCATTAGCAATAAAAATAGTTCCTCTCCTTTTTATCTTGTTCATACTGATGTATGGGGTCCCTCTAATATTACTAATATCTTAGGTGCTAAATGGTTTTTAACCTTCATAGATGATTGTACTCGGGTGACTTCAGTTTTCTTATTGAAACAAAAATTTGAGGTTAACTCCGTATTTTTATAGTTTGTCTCAATGATTAAAAATCAATTTGGAGTCAATATTAAGAGAATTAGGTTTGGTAATGCCAAGGACTACTTTAATCTTGTGCTTAACTCTTTTTGTCAAAAGGAAAGGATAATCCATGAATCTTCATGTGTTAACACACCCCAACAAAATGGGATTGCAGAAAGGAAAAATGGGCACTTACTAGACCAAACTAGAGAACTTTTTCTTCTTCAAAATAATGTGCCTAAGAAGCTATGGGGGGAAGCCATACTTACTGCCACCTACCTAATCAATAGGTTACCTTCTAAAATCTTAGAATCAAAAAGTCCCATGGAAGTCCTATCCTCATTCTACTCACATGTGGCCCTTACAAATAAACTCCAACCTAGAATATTTGGGTGTGTATACTTTATGCATGTTCATAGGAATGAAAGCAGAAAACTTGATCCTAGGGCAGTAAAATGTATATTCTTAGGGTATTCCACCACACAAAAAGGATATAGATGCTTTCACCCTCCATCAAAAAAATTCTTTATGTCAAGGGATGTCACCTTCAACAAACAAAAGAGCCACTTCAAGCAGCCTCATCTTCAAGGGGAGAATGTAAGAAAGGAAGATAAGCCTCTCATGCTTCTAAATATGTCATTTGGACCAGAAATCAAAGGAAATGGTGTTGTTGAATCAGAAAATGGGGGACAAGAAATTGGGACAGATAGCGCTATTGTCCCTGAAATCGAGAAAGGAATGGAACAAGCACTTGAACTCATAACAATGGGACCAATACCTGAACTTGCACCTAATAGTAGGAAGTTTGAAAAGAATCGGACATATTCAAGAAGAGAAAAGGCCATTCCAGGATTTGTCCATGTCTAAGAATCCAACCCAAGATCATTACATAAGGTAACACTTTCTGATCTTATGAATTCCAATGATTCTAATGAGTTTGTTTATGAAAATTCAGATGCACAGGTGGACCAAAACCTAGACCTTCCCATTGCTCTTAGAAAAGGAACCAGAACATGTACCCAACAACCATTTTACCCTCTATCCAATTTCTTATCCTTTGAAAAATTCTCTCCTACCCATAAAACCTTTCTCACAAACCTAAACACTACAACCATAGCTTCCTCTGTATCTAAATCATTATTTGACAGGAAATGGAAATAAGCCATGGACTTGGAGATGGAGGCGTTGAAGAAAAACATGACCTGGGAACTTGTCACCTAGCCAACTAGAAAAAAAACTAGTAGGATGCAAGCGGGTATATGCAATAAAGTATTAGGCTAATGAGACCATTGAAAGGTATAAGGAAAGGGTGGTGGGAAAAGGATTCACTAAAACCTATGGAGTGGATTACTTGGAGATATTTGTCCTGGTTGCCAAGATGACCACGGTCAGAGTAACATTGTCATTAGCAGCAAACCATGATTGGAATCTATAATAGTTCAACATGAAGAATGCATTTCTACATGAATACCTTGAAGAAGAAATATACATGGAGGAGTTGCCTCCTAGTTATGATGGATAGGTTGTTGTCAAAACCATTTACAAGTTAATAAAAGGCTTTATATGGGCTTAAACAATCACCAAGAGCATGGTTTAGGAAATTCACCAAAGTTATAATGGGTCTTGGCTACAAACAGAGCCAAGGGGATCACACTTTATTCATCAAACATTCAGTTTCAGGGGGAGCAATAATATTATTGGTGTATGTAGATGATATTATAATAACTGGGGATGACAAAAAGGAGCAACAAGTGTTAAGTCAATGCCTTGCCAAGGAATTTGAGATCAAGACATTAGGGAAACTTAAATATTTTTTGGGGATTGAAGTGGTCCATTCCAAGAAAGGAATTTTCATATCTCAACAAAAATATATTATTGACTTACTTAAAGAAACATGTAAGACAGTTTGTATACCAACAAGTACACTAGTTGATCCAAATATAAAGTTGGGAAGTGCGGAGGAGGATGTTGCTATGGACAAGGAAATGTATCAAAGACTCATGGGTAGACTCATTTACTTATCTCACATTAGGCCAGACATTGCCTTTGTTGTGAGTCTAATCAACCAATTTATGCACCAACCAAAGGAAGCACACTTACAAGCGACCCTTAGAATTGTCCGGTATTTAAAAGGGACACCAGGAAGAGGGATTTTGTTCAAATGAAACAAGAGTGTAAACCTTGAGGCATATACAGATGTTGATTATGTGGAGTCAGTTGTGGATAAGAGGTCAACTACTGGATATTGCACCTTCCTTGGTGGAAACCTAGTGACTTGGAAGAGCAAAAAACAAAGTGTGGTAGCTAGATCAAGTGTTGAAGCAGAGTTTCGAGCAATGGCCCAAGGAATATGTGAACTTCTATGGATGAAGGTTATATTGGAGGACGTGAAGGTAAAGTGGGGTGAACCTATGAGGTTATATTGTGACAATAAATCTGCTATTAGTATAGTCCACAACCCGGTGCAACATGATAGAACTAAACATATTGAGGTGGGCATACATTTTATTAAGGAAAAGCTAGACAGTGGCTTGATTTGCGCCCCATATGTGTCCACTCAGGGTCAACTTGCAGACATACTCACCAAGGGGCTGAACAACAATAACTTCGAAAGAATTATATCCAAGCTAGGAATGGAGAATAGTTATTCACCAGCTTGAGGAGGAGTGTCAAAACCGTGTTGATCCTATTTTAGGAAGTTTTATATTTTAACAATGTTGAATTTTTATTCTGTATATGTTATGTATCTTGTTATTAGTACTAGGTGTGTATATTAGGAAGTGATCCTATAATCACAAGGATTTGTCCCCTAGAATTAGCTGTTCCTATTTCCTAAAATAGCCAACAGGCTTGTGTATATATAAGCACATGATGTACCTCATAAAAAAAATAGAATAATATTATTCCTTCTAAATCTGAGAATATATATTTTTATTTCAATGTACATGGTTATAGAATTGAAGTTCTAATGAAAGAGAAAATTTGTGATATGGTTTTAAAGGATGAGATAAATCCTGAAAAACTTTACACCTTTGCCAATGTTAAGTTATTGAACAATGTTGGCTTGAATCGTATGAGTAATCATGAATATAACCTACAATTAACCCAAAAAAACTGACATTAGAGAGGCTAAAGCTGATATCTATACTAATTTTGGGCTAATACCTATCCACATCAATGAAATTTCCAATCTAAAGCAACATTCACAGTTTTTGATAGGTAACAACATATATTATTCATTTTAATTGTTTATTTCTATAAAAAATATTACTAAGACAATGTTTTTTACATAGATATAGTTGGCGTTGTCACAACATGGTCTGGACTAGAGTGGGATTTATATAAATAGGATCACAAAATTTATCTTTCAAATTTCAGATCATACATATGTTTTACTTATTTCAAATCTACAATTAACAACTTTTTTATATATATTTTTATTTAAATGCATAGGGAAAAGGTGGAATGTGTGTTGCATGATAACTATGCTAAAGAAGGTTTAAATTAGCTCATCTGAAGCATAGCTCCAGTACCAACAATTGCAGTCCAATTTGCAAAAATAAGCGAGTCTTCCCCAATATTATATGGTTAGAAAAAAAATATGTTGAACGCTTTATTCATTTATTATTGTTGTTTTCTTTTTTGCTCCTCTAGAAATTTAACATTCATTCATCTTTGCATTCTTTATTTCTGACCAGATTTCCTCTAAAATTTGTAGGTGATGCTCTAGTTGAAATAGTAGAAAATTCAACAATGATGTTTTTCAACCCCAATTTAGATAAATGGCCTTCAATAAGACATGGGTACATAAAATCTTTTCAATTTGAATTGAATGTATTATGTATTCAAAATAGAAATAATCTTACCTTCTAAAATTTGTTATTGACAAATTATCTGAGTTTGGCCTTCTTGACAAGCCGAATGTTAGATACATGCCTTTGCCAAAAAAGAAGGTGATGAAAATATTCCCTTTCTTAAATTAACACAAAACTAATAGTATATGCCTAACTCAAATCTATTTTTCTTATAGGATAAGTCCAGTTTTTCATGCCAGAGTAGCAAACACCGCTAAAATATATGAATAATTTGATCTTATATGTTTTAAACATTATATTCTATGTTTGTGATTTCATTATCCCAATCAAACTTATTTAATTAATGTGTTAGTAAACATGAATACTTACTCTGTTTAGATACATTTACAAATCGCTTTTTATCGGTTCAATTAATATTGTCCTTCAAACTTAGTAAGATGTGTGTACAATTTAATTTTGATCTGTACTTATTTCTTCATCTTTGGTTACATTAATTGTGTAGTTATTTCTTCTTCTTCATTTATTTGCTTATATATCTATCATTAATATCACGTACCTTTGCATGTTTGGTTACTCACAGGCCTATCTTTTATTTTCACACATACTCATCTTTTATTTCCACATTATCTTCTCTTGGCTGTTAATGTGAGACCTTAATTATTGATACATGATACAAAGTCAACTATTCAAATTACGGTTACTTAAATTTTGATCCTGTCAACCAATTTCAATGAGCTTCAACATTTACATATATTTATTTATAAATAGTATTGTGTAACTAATATTGTAGTTGAAAGTGGGCAACATTGCTTTCTGCCTGGACATTGAGTTTACTATTTTTCTATTTGAATTTATTATATACTACATAACACATGGAATAAAAAATGTATTTTTTTTTTTACATTTAATTCAAAGGCGAATATTTTGGAATTCAACTATGTATGTGTAAATTTTCAAAAAAAAATTCTCATTATTAAAGTAACAATAACTTTCTTTAAAAATTATTATTGAAAATAATTATATAGTAATATATAACATACAAAAAATATATCCTCATCCAACTAAATTACTTTCTTTAAGTTAATACAACATCAATCTTTGTTTGAACAAAAAAAAAATTGTATCCTGGATGCTTATTTGTCCATAGGTATGAAAAATGAGGGCATTTTAGCCCATTTAATCCCTCTCGGACATTCCACATCCTGCAAAATGAAAGATGCAAATAATATAAAAAAAAACTCAACTGCGTGAAGTGACTACTGAAAAGAGAGGCAGGTTCTACTTTGACTCCACTGCGGAAAGGAGAGGCACAAGTGGCAAATTTTCCCATCTGGGGTAGTTTTAGAAACTATTTCTCCAGATGAGGTTGTTTTTAAGTTATTTCCCAGAGGGGACACTTTTGAACGTAAAAACCATGCATGCAGGACCCAAACCGCCAGAACCAGTGGCGAGTTTGGTGTCCTTGAGCAAATCGCCAGCATCAATGGCGATACGTGCATGCAGAGACCAAATCGCCAGTCCAAATGGCGACATGCACAGATGCTTGGGAACCGCCAGTCAAACTGGCGAGTTCCATGGAGTGAGGGTGCAGGCTAGGTTTCAGGCGTAGGGGGCTGCTTTTCAGTGTTAGAGGGACAACTTTTTCAGAGAAGGGGAGTTGCAACTGCCATTGGCGAGTTGCCTGCAAGTTGCAACTCCCATTGGCGATTTAGGGTAGAAAAAATAGTCATCAGGACTGGCGATTTTGTGCTTATAAATACGAAGGCTTCTTTCAGTTGTGTGCTCACAATCACAACTAACATTTTTAGCTGTGTTCTTGAAATCACAAATAGCTTTGAGACGAAGAATTCTTTCCTCTTTCAACTGTGTATGCTCACAATCAGTGGCTTTGAGTTTTTTGAATGCACAAGAAGCTTTGAGTTTTCTGAGTGTTTAGGAATTTATCCGTATAAAGTTTTAAATTTGTTTGCTTGAACTTAAATATTTGAATCAGGTTTGTAATTTTGAAATTAATAATTTGTGTTATAATTTTTTTTAACTAAATTTTTATAGCAGTTAGAAGGTATAGTTTTTAGTAATTCTTTAATTAAATTAGTTTTATATTTTTATTTCATAATTTCCTGTAAAATAATTTGTATTATAATTTTTTAAAGTAATTTTTTGTAGCAGTTTGAATGTATAGTTTTTATGAAATTTTTAATTAAATTAGTTTTATATTTTATATGATTGTTTGTGTGTATAAAATAGAAGAAATTTGTCATCAAATTTTTAATTGGTTTGAAATTTCGTTCTTGAGGGTTAAATTTGTGAATGAGGTTCGTAAATTTCAGTAAAATAAATTATATTATAAAATATTTTTGAAGTAATGTTTGAGACTAGTTTGAATTTATAGTTGCTAATAATTTTTTAATTAAATTAGTTTTATATTTTATATCCTTGTTTGTGTGTATAAAATAGAAGAAATATGTGATGATATTTATTTAAAGAAAATATTTGAGTCCCGAAAAAATTTGATAAATATGAAATTTTTAGTATATTTTTAATTAGATTAGGTTGGTGTTGATAGTTTGTTAGTGTGTTAAAAATTAATGAAGCATGTATTGTGAAAAGTGTGTGAAAGTAAACAAATTTGTAACATCATAATTATTTTAAAGTAAGTATTTTGAGTGTGGAAATTTATTTTAATATAAAGTTATATTAATTTTTTAATTAGATAAGGTTGATGTTCATGATTTGTTGGTGTGTCTTAAAAATTTATTTGCATTCAACTTGAACGGTATTTAAAATTTAATTTTTTTCCCATTATATTTATTTGAAGTACTTATGTTGAAGTTATTATTGTGAAAATTAATTATTTATAAATAATACTAACTTTGTTTATGGTTTATTTGGGCTTTAAAGTTACTACCTTGGAATCGTATTTTTTTTTAAGTGTTTACCATCCAAAATATTTCAAGTTAATAAATTTTTTATAGAAGAAAGTTTTAATGTCAAATTGTGTTGAAGATAATTTTTGTGATTACATTTTACTATTTTGAATTTATTAAGATTAATTAATTAAAATATTGTTTTTGTAGGTACACGATAAATTCGGTTATAACAGTGTTGTATTTCAATGGAAGGGTATATGAAGATAATGATGGTGTAATATTTGAAGGCAGTAAAAAAGCGATTCAGATTAAACATGGAATTAGTTTCAATGCTTTGAAGAAAAAAATTGGAGACAAGGTAAAATTACAAAATAATAAAATTATTTCTGCTATCAGTTGTAGATTTTTAGTGTCAGGAAAATATACTGCCTTGCAAATTTGCGATGACGAAGACGTCGAAACGATGTTGGAAAGTTTTAAACAACAACAAGAAATGTCAGTTCTAGAATTGTACATAGAAAAGGATGTGGCTGGTGGTTCAATGTTTCATTCTGCAAATTCGGTTACATCATGTGGAAATTATTTATCTAATGATGACACACAACCACCAACAAATATGAGCAATTTACATCTTGACGAAGATGATGATGATTATCTTGTGTCTAACTCATACGTTGAAGAGTCTTTAGACGAAGAAGACAGTGTTGACGGTATATTTGATACAGACAATGAAGTCATCGAAATGATTTCACCAGTAAGAATTGTTCACCCAACAAAAGGTATAATTTCCTCTTAAAAAACACTTCATTCAATACATTTATTATTTCACGACAATTGTATTTAATGCCAAATAAGTATGATTTGAATTTGTTTTGGACTATAAGGTGTACAAGGAATTCAGAATCCATTTTGGAATGATGCTTTGCATTATAATAATATCAACTGGAGTCATCCTGATGAGGAGGACATTTGTGGTTTGGAGATGCCATCCACTTTTAATGTTGGCCAAGAATTATATGTTGGCATGGAATTTGATAGTAAATACGCAGTCAAGAATGCGGTCAAACAATATGTTATGAGGGTGCATCAAAGTTTCAAAGTGGTTGAAAGCAAATGGGACAAGTATGTGGTTTGTTGCTTGAATAGAAATGCAGATTGTCCTTGCCCTTTCTACATGAGGGCAATTCTATCTAAAAAAACTGATTCATGGAAAGTCACTCAATGGGGTGGACCACACACATGTCTCAATATGACCATGACCCAAGATCACGAGAAACTTGATTCAGATTTAATTGCCACTTGTATAGTAGGTACGTATTTTATGTTCATATTATGTTATTGTTTACCCTTAATTGCCATTTAAATTTTGTTATTCTATTCACAGGCATGATCAGAGAAGATCCATCCATAAAAATTTCATTGATTCAAGAGAGGATTAACAGTCAATTTGCGTACAAGGTGTCGTACAAAAAAGCTTGGTTGGCGAAACAGAAAGCCATTGCTATTGAATATGGCGATTGGGATGAGTCATATGCGAAACTTTCGTCGTGGCTAACACACATGCAAAATCATTCTCCTGGATTGTATTTTCAAATACTACATGACGATTTTATCATTGGAAATACGGTTAGTCGCGAACACCGCCAATTTCATAGAGTTTTATGGACTTTTGGCCAATGTAAAGAGGCTTTCAAGTACTGTAAGCCAATCATACAAGTTGACGGCACACATTTGTACGGCAAATACCGTGGGACCCTCTTAATGGCCACATCTCAAGATGGAAATGGTGGTGTCCTTCCTCTAGCATTCGTGGTGGTGGAAAGTGAGACGTTGACAGCGTGGTCATGGTTTTTGGCACACTTGCGTGAACATGTCATAGATAAAAATGGTATTTGTCTGATATATGATCGACATGCGAGTATAAAGTCCGCTGTCACTAACGAAGCACTTGGGTGGCAACCTCCCCACGGTTATCATGTCTACTGTGTGCGACACATAGCAAGCAACTTCAATCGAAAATTCAATAATGTCAAACAAAAAGAAATGTTGAAGAAATTGGGTAAGATTTCATATTTGATGGTCACGTTTATTTTACTTTCATTTATACTTAAAATTGTTATTCATAACTAATTTTATGCAGCCTACACTCCATGCAAGCACATTTTTGATCAAAATTTAGAAAAATTTCGTGAACTGAGTCCAGCCATAACAACATGGATTGATCGCATCTCAAAGGAAAAATGGACGATGACTTACGATAGAGAAGGACGTCGATATGGCCATATGACAACGAACCTCTCAGAATGTATCAATAAGGTTTTAAAGGATTGTCGCAACATTCCCATAACAACATTGGTGAAATCAACGTATAGTAGGTGTCGAAAGTACTTTGTTGAGCGTGGCCGCCAAGCCCAAAGACAGTTAAATGAAGACCAAGTATATTGTTCAAAGCTTGTTAAAGAACTGAGGAAAAATCAAGAACAAGCTTGTACGCACATCGTTCGCGTGTATGATATCCACTCCACAAGGTTTGAAGTAGAGGAGAGCTTCAACCCTATCACGCAACGTGGCGGACAAAAGTGGGCAGTAAACTTGAATGGTCGTCATTGTCAATGCGGAAGGTATTCTGTGCTTCACTATCCATGTTCACACATTATTGCAGCTTGTGGTTACGTGAGCATGAACTACTACCAATATATAGATGTTGTTTATACAAACGAGCACATCTTAAAAGCTTACTCCGCACAATGGTGGCCTCTTGGGAATGAAGCGGCTATTCCTCCTTCTGATGACGCATGGACACTTATCCCTGACCCAACTACAATTCGTGCGAAAGGTTGGCCAAAATCAACAAGGATAAGAAATGAGATGGATTGGGTCGAACCATTTGAGCACCGACCAAAATGTAGTAGATGTGGCGCCGAAGGGCATAACAGGCGTCGCTGTCCAATGCAATATGAGCGTGAGAGTTGTTCAAATCGTTGATTTATGTATGGTTAGTCGGAGTGGACTTGGTATTTGGGTTACGTTCTGGTTCAATGTATTGGATTTTCGGGGGTTTCAATCAATTCGGGTAGTTAAAAACATTTTGCGTTTTTGGTCCATGGCTTTTTTGGGGGGGGTTCAATGGATTTAGTTAGTTAAAAACAATAAACCTAAACCCTAAACCTAAACCACTAACCCCAACCCTGAAGCCCTAAGCCCTAAACCCTAACCACTAACCCTTAACCTCAACCCCTACCCCTAGACCCTAACCCCTCCCCCTAAAGCCTAATCACTAACCCTTAACCTCAACCACTTCCCCTAAACCCTAACCCCTCCCCCTAAACCCTAATCACTAACCCTTAACCTCAACCACTACCCCTAAACCCTAACCCATCCCCCTAAACCCTAATCTCTAACCATAAACCCAAACCCCTACCCATAAACCCTAACCCTAAACCCTAATTTTTGATTACTACCATTACTTATTTTGATTTATCTACTTTAATTTTTCTTTATGACTTTATTTATTATTCTAGTTTGATGCGCGACATAAAAATAGTCATTATGATTACTAACCCATAACCCTAACCCTAACTCATAGCCCTAACCATAACTCATAAACCCTAAGTCCTAAAAGTAACTCAAAAATCCTAAACATAGCTCATAACCCTAACCCTAACTCATACAACTAACCCATAACCCCTAAACCTAACTCATAAACCCTAGGTACTAAAACTAACTCATAAACCCTAGACCTAACTCATAACCCTAACCCTAACTCATAACACTAAACCCTAAGTTCTAAAACTAACTCATAAACCCTAAACCTAACTCATAAACCCTAAGTCATAAACCTAACTCATAACACTAACCCATAACCGGTATGCGGAACTGATAAGCCCTAGGTACTAAAACTAACTCATAACCCTAACCCTAACTCATAACACTAAAACCTAAGTCCTAACCCTAACCCATAACACCTAAAACTAACTCGTAAACCCTAAACAGGACTAATAAACCCTAACCCTAACCCATAGCCCCTAAACGGAACTCATAAACCCTAAGTCCGCAAACTATCTCATAAACGGTAAACCTAACTCATAAACC
>NC_038245.2:13574052-13593005 GCF_000004515.6 Glycine max
CTAACTCATAACACTGACCCTAACTCATAACCCTAACACTAACTCATAAACCCTAAGTCCTAAAACTAACTCATAAACCCTAACCCTAACTCTATATTTGTCAACTTTAATTTTGTTGTATGACTTTATTTATTATTCTAGTTTGATGCGCGACATAAAAATAGTCATTATGGTGTCCGCGATGGTGATTCAATAACAAATGGTGATTGAAAACGCAATTCCATAACAAATTCCATAACAAGTACAATGAGATACCATAAACTAAGTCTGAAATACAAATTACAAAGATACAAAACAAATTTCAAATAGAGACATCAAAATCAGTCATTATGGTGTCCGTGATGGCGCGAGGATGTGCCACATGGTTGATCCCACCTTTGGGCTTGACGATCCAAATTTCTTCTTGCGCTCAGTCTCCGCCCTTGTTGCTTAGCCTCTACAGAAAACTCGTAACGCAAATCAATACCTAATAAGTCACCCATATAAGGTATTGCTCCGGGTACATCCCATTGCTGACCTAATAGGGCATTAGGTGTTGCCATTGGGGCATCATGTTGCTGCGAAGGGGTCATGGTCGGCCATGAAAAATGAGGTTGTGTTTCCGCAACACCACCAAACGAATGTTCGCTTGCAGACATATCAGTGTCATGGCCTTCAAAAGGATACTGATACATCTGCGAAGGATACTGAGAAAATGTTGGTGGCGTGTAATACATTCCATGGCCACGCTGCTCCATATGTTGGGAAAAATCTTCCGCTTGAACAATCTCCCTTCGTCTGTCAAAACCTCGAGTTTCAACACTTGACTGAAGCATGTGAAACTGTTGTGGGGGAAATCGACGTTCTGATGCTGGACCATGTGCCAAAGGCTCAGTGATCCTCTCTTGCTCTTGGGATAAAATCGCTAACTTTTCCACATATGGCACGAGATCATCGACTGTCCATGTGTTTCGCCCTTGTGGTGACACCATATACTGCAATGTCTCGGCAACTTCACCCTGCAATTATTAGGGTAAGGAAATTAATGTCGATGCTTTAAAAAATAGATTGAAGTTAAATAATTAAAAAGAAATAAATACCAATGTAGCCGTGTTTGCATTGTTTGGGTCGACAAACATTTTTGTTTTGCGCCTATACCACACCATGTAATCCGAGTTAAAACTCAATAGGCCCTCTTGTCGAGCATAAACGTCGACCCTAAACTCAGCTATATTATTCCACTGACTGATAAATGGGGCCAACAACTGGAACCAATTTTCATCTTGTTTGCCTTTCAGTGTTAGCCCATGGACATTCCATGGTTGCGAAGGAGACTCCGGAATAGGTTGTTGCATTCCAAATTGTCGCAACACTCTATCCGGTTGGTGGCATTCTACAACATAGAAACAAATGAGTGGCACCACTGCGCACCACGCCATACTGCCAACCAAACAAATGGGAGGCAACATCGACATAACAGTTGCTGTGTAAGGCTCCCACAGAAACTGCATACAATAACACAATTGTTAATTAATCTTAAACCATGACATTTTATTTATTATTTAACGAATACATGATGATCTTGTTACCTCATGTCGTTTCATGATATCCAATTTGCGACGGAAAACTATTAGATCATCATTGCCAATATGTTGCTTTCCACGTCGCAGCCACCTACAAAAAAAATATGAAATAATTAGTGCTGACGCGTTACATTATTGATTATTTTCAAATGAATTTTTTTCAAAACAACTAACCTGTGTCCGAGTGGTTTGTTTTCTATTATAGGAGGAGTTCTCTTTGGAGCCAAAGTCGTGCAGCGTTCCCATGCCCACATTTGGATTAAGATGCACATACCTCCGATTGATTTTATTTTGTAATCGATGGCACTGCACATCTCTCTGTATAAATAAGCAAGCACGGCAGGTCCCCATGCATACGTGCTGCACTGTTCAAAGTCCCGTAAAAATTGGAGGTACCTTAGGGAAACTTTACTGCTGCTTTTGTCAACAAATAGAACTCCTCCTATGAATCTGAGGATCCATGCACGGGTAAACCTTTGTAATTGTTCTATGTTACCGTCATGGATATTTATTTCTAAAAAATGGTGAGCCAGCCAACTTAATTTGACCACACTGCCTTGAAGTTCACCTTCCTGTGGTCTGACTCCCAATAATTCTTCACACAATTCAGCCCAATCAAGATTAGTCTGACCA
Source organism: Glycine max (assembly GCF_000004515.6). NCBI lineage: Eukaryota > Viridiplantae > Streptophyta > Magnoliopsida > Fabales > Fabaceae > Glycine > Glycine max. The sequence continues at coordinate 13,576,248 of NC_038245.2, forward strand.
ATTAATGGTGCCCCCTCAGTATGAAGACCTAACAAGACTGACACATCTTGAAGAGTAATCATAACCTCTCCGCATCTCAAGTGAAACGTGTGTGTCTCGAACCTCCATCTTTCAATCAAGGCTGTAATTAATGAAGAATTAATTTTCAGGTACCCCATTTTCATTATCCAATAGAATCCTGATTGGCGAAGCAGAGGAATAATTTCCTCTGGTATTTCTTCTTGTCCTTGATAGATGGGTACAGCTCGTCTGATATGTAGTTTTCTGTCTGGTTCCCCATTCCAAACATGTTCGAAAACATGTTTAGGTTGCAGCCATAAGATGTCTCCATCTATTGGACCAGACTTAATGTGTATACTAGATGAAGATGATGACGAAGATGCCATTGATGCTGTAAAGTTAAATATAATACAAATAATTGACAACAAAAATTTTACATTAAAAAAATTAACAAATTTAATAGCTACACAAATTTAAATAAATGTTCTAAAATACTCTACAAATAACAAAATTACAAATTTAATAGCTACACAAATTAAAATAAATGACCAAATTAAAATACATAGATTTGTTACACGTACAAAAATTTAACACAAAAAAACTTAAAATACTACCTAAAATAGTCTACAAATAAAAAAATTAAAAATTACATACCTACACAAATTTAAATAAATTACCAAATTCAAATACATAACAAAATTAAAAATTTAAACACGTACATAAATTTTACACAAATAAACTTAAAATACTACCTAAAATAGTCTACAAATAACAAAATTACAAATTAAATAACTACAAAAATTTAAATAAATGACCAAATTCAAATACATAACAAAATTAAAAATTTAAACACGTACATAAATTGTACACAAATAAACTTAAAATACTATCTAAAATAGTCTACAAATAACAAAATTAAAAATTAAATAGCTACAAAAATTTAAATAAATGACCAAATTAAAATACATAACAAAATTAAAAATTTAAACACGTACATAAATTCTACACAAATAAACTTAAAATACTACCTAAAATAGTCTACAAATAACAAAATTAAAAATTAAATAGCTACAAAAATTTAAATAAATGACCAAATTAAAATACATGATAAAATTAAAAATTGTTACACGTACATAAATTTTACACAAAAAAACTTAATTTACTAACTAAAATACTCTATACATAACAAAATTAAATATTAAAATACGTACATAAATTTAATTAAATGACCATATTTTTTTTCCAATTATTAAAATTTAAATTAAATAACAAATATTATACACAAAAAATAGTATTAAATCAAAAAAATTTCATGGAATAAAAAATTTAAAGAACGTATATATATATATATATATATATATATATATATATATATATGTATATATATATATATAATTAATAAAATATCATATATTTCAATAAAAACTATAAATAAGTCAATTAAATAATATTCACATTCTAACTAAACCTAAAATATCATATATAAAATACAAATAATATCATACAAACCTAATAAATCTAAACCAAATAATAATAACATAACAACTAAAATTAACGTACAAATAATTTTATCACAAATAATAACATACAAATTTAAAAAATCTTAACAAAATCATATTAATAAATCCACTACAACTAACGTACAAATCATAATATACCAACTCAAATTTGTAACATAACTAACCTAACATATATCTATATATATAACGTACAAATCATAAGAACCTAACTTAAATCATAATATACCACTACAATTAAAGAAAATAATATATATCAATTTAACTATAACTAACCTAACATATATCTATATATATAACACAACTAATAACATATTATTTTTAAAACCTAACTTAAATAATATTAACCTATCAACTAGAGTTACCAAGTTAAGAACCACTTACCAAGTACAGAGAAGTCACGTAATATGAAGAGGAGAAGAGGAGACAAACCACGTATAAGGAGTGAAACAAAGCACAACCCTACAAATATTAACAAAATATTTACTATTCATATATATATATATATATATATATATATACACAATAAATATTTATCTTTCAAAAATACTTACCAAAAACAAAAGATAACAACAAAATAAGAAGAACGCAGTCAGTCTAATGGAGAAACTTATGAAGAACAATAGCAAAGCAATGGAAGCAAAGGAAGGAAGCGCAGCTATGCACTCTCGGAGCTCCTGCTTTTATAATGGAAGAACCAAAATTTTCAAGCAAAGGCAACTCGCCAGCCATGCTGGTGATCCGTGGGCAAGGCAAACCGCCAATGGTAATGGTGATTTGGCCTTGACTGATGCGTCTCCGCTGCTGCACTGCCATGGCAGGACTAGCCCTGCACCCTCAGCTATTGGAACTCGCCAGTTTGACTGGCGGTTCCCTATGCGTTCTGCATATCGCCAGTTCTAATGGCGATTTCAAGCTTGCATGCACGTATCGCCAGTGTCATAAGCGATTTGCTCAAGGACACCAAACTCGCCACTGGTTTTGGCAGTTTGGGTCCTGCATGCATGGTTTTCACATTCAAAAGTGCCCCCTCTTGGAAATAACTTAAAAACAACCCCATATGGGGAAATAGTTTCTAAAACTACCCCAGATGGGGAAATTTGCCGGCACAAGTCTTCTCTCTGAACACACTACTATTTCTCTCTCTTTATTATACAAACACAAAAAATGAAGTACCACCAATTTCCATTTCGTATTTGGTTTGGTCGACGTCCGGAGAGAGCCAAATCTTCTTCTTTTGTTTGTGTTCTTTTGAAGGTGCCTTCAAACTTTCCATTCAATCAACCAGGTATGATTATTAGTTTATTTATTTTTTATTTCACCTTGCAAATCCATTTTACGGTTTCGCTGTATTTTGTCTCTTTAGTGTTTTTCATGTTCTTTTATCTATGTTTTATCACCTTTTATATGATATTGGCACATGTACTGGGTGGTAGTGGTGCATGGGCTTTCTTATGAAATTTCTATCCTTTGTTTTATGCTTTGGATCTGAAATAAATTTAATAAAACTATGCAGTTCCTTTGTTAAGGTTGTTTGTTTTTTGATTGTGTTATTGGTACGAGCTGGGACAGAGCCAAGGTGATGGCCTTGTTTCGAGGACAAAGTACCTCCTAAGGAACTGAATTGGATAAAATTTTGCTTAACTTTTCATTCCTTGTAACCTTATTAATACAACACTAATAACAAAATTCTTAACAAACTCTGATACTATGATAACAGAATTATAACAACAATATTCTAACAATCATTTCTTCTAGAATGTGTAAATTGGTTGCAAGGCAAATTAGTTGCGATTGTCTAGCACTAAGCTGCTTCCCTTAGGTATCGTAATCATTCAAATATTGGGGTCATGTTGTGTTCCTCTTGGGCCTACTTGTGTGGGCTTCGTGCATATTGCTAACAATACTCCGCCCCTCAAAATCCACCTTGCCCTCAAGGTGTTATTTGGCAACCATGTCATCCCATATCTCCCATGTGGTGTCTTGAGGAGCTTTTCCTACCCATTGGACAAGGACCAAATGTGTGGGAGGTGTTGGATCAAGTGGCCCGGGATAATTAAAAAGGGGGGGAGGGGTTGAATTAATTATTAATGTACCTTGACTAATTAAAACTTATCCTTCTTAATGTTACTAGATTCAATTAGGCTTTACTACTAAGTTATGTAACTTAAACAAAAGTAAAGTACACAGCGGAAATTAAAAAGTGTAGGGAAGAAGAAGACAAACACAGAAATTTTATACTGGTTCGGCAACAACCCGTGCCTACATCCAGTCCCTAAGCAACCACCGGTTCTTGAGATTTCTTTCAACCTTGCAAAATCCTTTACAAGGAAAGATCCACAAGGGATGTACCCTCCATTGCTCTCTCTAAACAACCAAGTGGATGTACCCTCCACTTGAACTGATCTATAAGAGATGTACCATCTCTTGTTCTCAGCTACAACAACCCAAGTAGATGTACCCTCTACTTGTACCACAAAGGATGTACCCTCCAATGTGTTAAGACAAAGAATTCTCAGGCGGTTAGTCCTTTGAATCTTTGTAAGGGGAAACAAAAGATATCTCAGGCGGTTAGTCCTTTGAAATCTTTTGTTTAAGGAAAAGGGAGAAGAGAGACACAAAAAGAATTCAGGCGATTAGTCCTTGTTGAATTCTTTTCGGCAAAGGGAGAAGAGAATGAAAAGATATATCACACTTTTGTTTTCTGCAGAATTTTCACTTGCAGAAGAACAAGGTTTGGAAAACAGAAAACTTAGAAATCTTTTTGGCAAAGGAAGAAGAAGAAAGATGAGTAGGAAAGAATTCTTAAAGAATCGTAAAGGTTGTAAAGGTTTAAAGGTTTCTCAAAAGTTGTTCAAGAAGTTGTTGTGAATGCAAGTCAAGGTCTTGCTTTTATAGACTCTTCATGTCTGGTTAAGAAAACCATTGGAAGAGTTATAACCTTGAGAAAATCATGTCAAGAGTTACATCTCTTGACCTTTTATTCAAAACTTGTCACTGGTAATCGATTACCATAATCATGTAATCGATTACACAATGCATTTTATGAAAATATGTGACTCTTCAAAATTGAATTTGAATTTCAATGTTCAGATACATTGGTAATCGATTACAAATATATTGTAATCGATTACACCATTTAAAAACCATTTGGAACGTTTCAAATTCAATTAAAAACTTTTTGAAATCAAATTTTATCACTGGTAATCAATTACAAGAAACTGGTAATCGATTACCTGAGAGTAAATACTCTGGTAACTTAGAAAAATTTGAGAAAACTCTTGTAAAACAAAACTGTGCTATGTTTGGTTTTTGAAAAATCCTTTTCAATACTTCCCTTGTGAAGTCTTGACTTGTTGTTTCTTGATTTCTTCTCTTGAATCTTGAATTCATCTTCTCTTGAATCTTGATTCTTCTTGATGTCTTTTCTTGAATCTTGAAATCAACTTCTCTTGAATCTTGAATCTTTTTGATTTCTTCTAGTGAATCTTGAAATTAATCTTGATCTTGAACTTGTTGACTCAATCTTGAAATCATTCTTTTGGGCTTTTTGTCATCATCAAAACTACTTAATTCATACTTGATTCATCATCATGAAGCTTGCTTCTACAAGAGGGTACATGGAGGTATCGAATTTAGAGGCTAAAATGGAGAGTGGTGTCAGCACAAGCTGGTTGTCGACAATAACCAGCGAAATATTATCAGGGCTAGTGGGTAATAGGCCGTGATGGGCACGAAGAAGTGAACAATGAAAACTGGGTGAAGTTTATCATTGTTTGGTAACTACAGGTGATAGGCAACTGGTCTGATACGCTATAGTATTTGAAAGGGACCAAAAAATCATTTAGACAACTTAGGATGAAGAACGCCGGTGACTGAACATTGGTGAAATGGTTGGAGTTTGACATAAAACCACTGGCCTACATCAAAAGTAACATCATGACACCTTGTATCAACGTGGAGCTTCATGGTATTCTGGGCTTTGAGCAGACACCGACGAAGAGTGTCGTGCATGGCCTGGCGGGAAGGGAGCAAGGAGTTGACAACTTCATTGTTGGAGGAACCTACTATGTAATGGGGAATTGTTCGCGGGGCTTTGCCGTAAATGACCTCGTATGGAGTGAGGCATGTGCTTGAGTGAATGGAAGTGTTGTATAACCACTCAGCCAATGCCAGGAAGTTGAACCAGTCAGCCGGATTCAAATGCACCAATGAACACATGTAATATTCTAGAACACGATTCATGACCTCGGTCTGGCCATCTATTTGCGGGTGATATGTGATGCTCATACGCAAACGTGTGCTGCTAAGTTAGAATAGTTCCTGCAGAAGTAGCTGATGAAGGTGGGGTCTGTTAGACAAGTTGATGCAATCCTACCCTGCAAGGGGATTGGATAAAAAACTCCAAGTAGATTGGGCCAGAGATCCAAGGGAAGGCCTTAGGGTTCTCATGAGCCTTAGGGTAGATTTTGAGCCCATGGGCTAAGTATGAGCCCGCTTATCTTTGTAAATATTAGAATAGGTTTTTCCTGCGTTTGGGCCTTGTATTTTGGCCATTCAAGTAGCATAGGGTTTTAGCCTTGTATTTCGAGGCATTATGAGTAGTCTTTGTAGTAGGGACTTTTTTGTATTTTCATGTATTTTGTCATGGGGTTGAGCTTAGCTATTATAAGGGGTGTGTAGCTAAGCTCTAGCTTCTCATCTCAAGGAGGTGAGCTTAGCTATTAGAAAGGTGTGTGTAGCTAAGCTCTAGCTTCTTTAGGAATCTTCTCAAGGAAGCTTCTCAAGGAGGTGAGCTTAGTTATGAGAGGGGTGTGTGTAGCTAAGCTCTAGCTTCTCAAGGAAGTTTTCTCAAAGAAGCTTCTCAAGGAAGTTTTCTCAAGAAAGCTTCACAAGGAAGCTACCTAGTCTATAAATAGAAGCATGTCTAACACTTGTTGTAACTTGGATGAATGAAAGTCTAATGAGACACACTTCAAAGTTCCACTTCTCTCCCTCTTTTATTCCTTCAATTTCGTGATCCCCCCTTCTCTCTTTCTTTTCCTCCATTAAAATCCTCTTCAAACTTCTTATACAAGGCACATTCTTGGTGGTGAAGCTCCTTCGTCCATGTGTTGGATCAAGTGGCCTCGGAATAATTAAGAAGGGGGGGTTGAATTAATTATTAACGAACCTTTACTAATTAAAAATCTACCCTTCTTAGGCTTTTACTAAATTGTTGAGAAAGTAAAGAACATAAATAAAAACTTAACCAAAAGTAAAAGCGATAATTAAAGTGCACAACGGAAATTAAAAGAGTAGGGAAGAAGGAGACAAACACACAAGAGTTTTTTTACTGGTTCGGTAACAACCCGTGCCTACATCCAGTCCCCAAGTGACCTGCGGTCCTTGAGATTTCTTTTCAACCTTGTAAAAATCCTTTTACAAGCAAAGATCCACAAGGGATGTACCCTCCCTTGTTCTCTTTGAACAACCTAGTAGATGCACCCTCCACTAGAACTAATCCACAAGAGATGTACCCTCTCTTGTTCTCAGTCAACAACCCAAGTAGATGTACCCTCTACTTGTACCACAAAGGATGTACCCACCAATGTGTTTAGACAAAGTTCTCAGGCGGTTAAACCTTGGAAACTTTGTGAATAGGGATACAAATGAATTCTCAGGCGGTTAGTCCTTTGAAATCTTTTGTATATGGGAAAGAGAAGAATCAAAAGAATTCTCAGACTGTGTCGTTTTGAATTCTTTGACAAGGGAGAAGGGAGACACAAAAGAATTCAGGCGGTTAGTCCTTTGTTCTTTTGGAAAAGGGAGAAGAGAGACACAAAAAGAATTCAGGCGGTTAGTCCTTGGTGAATTCTTTTTGGCAAAGGGAGAAGGGAATGAAAAAGATGAATAGCACAATTTTCAAGGTTTGAAAAACCAGAAAACTTTGGAAAGCTTTTGGAAAAGGAAGAAGAAGAAGTTCAAAGAGATTCAGAAATCAATTGACAAAAGTTTTTTGTCTAAAGAATGAATGTCTAAAATGCAAATCAAAGCCTTGCTTTTATAGACTCTTCAAGTCTAGTCAAGAGACCATTAGAAGAGTTATAACCTTCAGAAAAACTTCAAAACTATTTGGAAAAGTTATAACTTTTAGAAAAACTTGAAAAATATTGGAAGAGTTACATCTTTTGATTTTGTTCAGAAACTATTAGTGGTAATCAATTACCAAATTAATGTAATCGATTACACAAAGCTTTTTTGTGAAAGGATGTGACTCTTCACAATTAAATTTGAATTTCAACGTTCAAACACACTGGTAATCGATTACCAAATACTTGTAATCGATTATAGCATTTTGAAATTAATTGAATGTTGTTAATTCGGTTTGAAAGTTTTTTGAAAACCATTTTGCTACTGGTAATCGATTACAATAATCTGGTAATTGATTAATGTAACACCCTGGAAATTTCTACCCGGAATTTTTGGAAACGATGTATTTTGAATGATTATATATAAGTATTATTCAGTGTATATGCCTATATGTTCTTGGTAGAAATAGGAATAGTGGGGGCAAGATATGCGGGTTGGACTAATTAAGGGAGAGAAATCCATAACTGGGAGGTTATGGGTTAATTCCTAATTAATTAGTTAAAAATCATCGTTTTGCGTGCGACTTAGAATTTAACGAAACCAACCTCTGAACCACGCTCGGGGTTTTATTCTGAGCGTTTTGATATACATATTGCTTGCTTTCGAAAACTGGCCCCGACGGACGCAGAGAAACGCGAGAAACTGGAACCAGAGAAATGGCACGCAAACCGAGGCAGGATTTTAGCGTTTCAAAGGTCAGATTTTTCTCACTTTTGTGACTGAGTATGGGTCACAGTCAAAAAGAGAAAGTGGGCCCTTTTTGCTCCAATCAAATAGGGACATGTGGCAGAGCTTGAATAAAATAATAAGAAAAGAGGAAAAAGCCTTTTAAAAACCAAAAAGCAACTCTCTCTCTCTTCACTCAGCAGAAAACATTGCAGAAGCCTTCTCTCTCCCTCTCCCTCACGTTGCTTTTCTTCCTCCCTCATTCACCATTGAAGCTCCACACAAAGCTCCAACCTTTGGTGCTCATTTCTACTCCAAATCGCGAAAGGAGGGCATTTTTGGAGTCGTGAAGTGCGTGGCTACGAGTGGGACTTCGAAATTTCAGGTTTGGGTGGACTTCTTTCTCTCTTAAATTTCGTGGGTATGGGGTTTTGGGAGATATGATGGGTGGTTTTGTTAGTTTTCTGCTGTGTGATGATTATTTGTGAAGGCATTTGCTGAAAACTTGTTGAAATCGCCATGTTTGGATGAGTTAGACATACCCATTCTGTTTTAGGGTTTTTTGTGATGATGTTTGTGATGTTTATATGCTGAAATTGCTGATGGAAATCTGTTAGAGACAAAGGGTAGAACTAACCCAAGGTTAGAAAGTGAGAATGTGATGTTATGAGTGGAAAAAGAGTGAGACTTTGAGAGTTGGAAGGCTAAGTCTGAATTCTGTGGTAAATGGAGGTTAAAGTGAGTTAATAATAGCTTGAAATGTCATTTAGGACATGTGAGAAAGGTTAGGCTGAGCTAGAGAGAAAAACAAATGACCAAAGTGAACCAAGAGCCATTTCTAGGGCAAAATTGGGTGTTGAGGAGTCAAATTTTGATTCGGTGGAAATTTAGGTGTAAATCCAGTTTGAGCAAGTTTAGATTGATGTTATAGACTTGTGTGAGGTGAGAGTTTGCTCCAAATTTACCTCATTCTAAATTCCACCTTTCAAGCCTAGAAAAGCCATTGAATTGAGGGGTTTTGGACACCTAGATTTTGTGTTGCTGTGGTTTGAAGCTTGGCTTTGGTTTAGACATGTTTGATACATGATTTGGGACTTGTAGGATTTGATTTGGGCAAGATTGGATGAGAGGAAGGGTGATTTTCGAAATCTGCACTTATGCAGAGTTTTTGCTGTGAAATTGTGCAGCAGAATTTTGCACAAGTGCAGAAAAATGCTTGTGTGTGGTTGGCTGTGGAAAGTCTAGTGCAGAATGAGTTCTGGATGTTTGCTAGTATATCCCAACGGTCAAAATGCAGGCTTATACACTATAGACTTCCAGTAAAATTTTGGAGTCGATCCAACGGTTAACGAATTGGATCGAAGGAATTGTTACTGTGGTCTTTACGTGAGAAAAGCTGTGATTTTGGTTGATGTGTTGAGCAGAGTTTTCTGCCTTTGCTCTGTTTTGCTTGGCTGTGATAGCTTGTGCTGTTTGAACGTTGTTTTGCTTGGATGTTGTGGAAGCTTGAGAGGATTGATGGGGACCCGGTGTTGAGAGAAACGAGGAGATGGGCTATGTGGGAGTACGTGAGCTCAGTTGGAGGTGGGCAACAGGGGATGGTGGGTTTATGCGCGCATTGTGGATGTGGAAAGCTTGTTGTGCACCATCGCCCGACCGCCACCTAGTACCACATGTGATGGGTACCCCATAATTCTACAAGCTTGAGATGAGGAAGTGTTGAAGGGTGAAACTTCCTGCTTTTATTGTTGACCACAGAGTGGTACCTGGAGATATGTCGCGGGGGTCAGGAGACCTTGGGGACGTCAGGTGGGGTGCTATTGCCCAAAACCAAGCTTGACCAATCCCGACCCAACCCGGGCATAGTCGGTCAGTGAGAACCTGTGATGTACCTAAACAGGCGAGCTCCTGGCAGTCAACAGATAAAAGGAAAACAAGACCACAAAGCAAGGAGGCTTGTGGTGGCTGGCCAGCTGTGAATTTTGTGTAATATGTGGATGGTGGCCTCTGGTAATCGATTACCAAGGGTGGGTAATCGATTACAAGGCTTAAAATTGAGGACAGGAGGCTAAGATGGTCTCTGGTAATCGATTACCAAGGGGTGTAATCGATTACCAGGCTTGAAAACGAAGTCAGGAAACTTAGGGAGCCTCTGGTAATCGATTACCAGCCTGTGTAATCGATTACACAGAGGAATGGGTCACTGGTAATCGATTACCAGGCATGTGTAATCGATTACACAGTGTATTATTGCATATTTCATGTCCTGAGGTTGTGTAATTCAAGTTTAGCCTCTGGTAATCGATTACCAAGGTTGTGTAATCGATTACCAGAGATGAAAAGCCTCAAGATACTCCTTCTAACGTCATGTAGTGGTTATGAGATGCATTGTGTGCAGCGTAGTTAGATTCTTGTGAAAGAGTCTACCCCTTTCTCTTCTTTCTTGTAGATCGTGATGGCGGCGCAGCTAATCCGTGATCGAGTAGAGATGGAGTGCCTAGAGGGAGCTTGGGAGACCCTCGAAGGCAACACGAGGTGCCGATTTCGGGGCACCATTCGATTCACGGCTACTTCTTTGGTGCATCCAGATGAACCTGCACGGACGCTTCAGCGCACGGTGGAGTGGATACTACCCACACCTACACCATATCGTCTAGTGGAGCCCGTTCAAGTGATCGAGGTAACGTCATCCGAGGAAGACCCTGAGGAGGACCTGGAGGAGCTACCTCCTGAGCCTGCTGTGGATGCCCTTGACTTTCTAGAGGGTGATGAGGATCCACTTCTCGAGGTGGATTCTCCCGAGGAAGTCATGTCGGCATCTGAGGCAGACTCTACGGAGGATAGTGGCCCGAGGGAGATGGCGATCAGCGGAGGCTCTTCGTCCTAGTGGACAACTTTTTGGATTCGTTTTGTATATTTTGAGGGTGGGTGTATCTAGGACTAACTGTTAGGTTTACTCTTTTGTTTTTGTATGGGTAGACCTGATGTATAGGCATTTGATGATTGTATACATGTGGCTGAAGCCACCGCTACGGACACCTTGCTCTGGATGACACTGTATTTTGTAAAACTCTCATATTTTGGACAGCTTTAGATGATATATGCATTTATAATCGATCTCGTTATTTGAAAAGAAAGCATTAGCAACTTTATTTGTAAAAGAGTTTATCGACCGTATTTTATTCTCTTATTTTCATGTGACGACCTAAAGTAATGGCTGGTACATTCTTCCTTTTGAAACAGCAAAATAATTTAGAGAATTATGAGCGGTAAGAAAGAAATGACTCCGAATAGAGTTGTGAACTGGCCATTCAAGACTTTATAGTGAGGATTTTCCTTCTAACCCTAGTTATGGTGAAAAGAGAAAGAAATGAAAAAGAAAAAGAAGAAAAAAAAAATTTACCATGGTTTTTGTTATTTAAATTATTTCTATTAAACCAGTCATTAATTTAGGGACGCCACAAATGGTGGTATCAGAGCAAAAGTTGGATTCTAGTGAACCTGTTATGGTCTTGCTGTGTGAATGTTGTGTTTCTCTGAAACTTGGGAGTAGGTTTCGGGGAGTGACGTTAAGTCACACATTGTGTGTATTTCTGCCTTATTGTCTTGAGCATGGATGTGTGACTGATTCATAGGATTGTTGTGTGTATAAGTATGTATAAAGAGAAGGATGTTGTTATAACTGTCATAGCCTGTGTGGTACACTCTCTCCTTAGGATTTCTTGGGTGCTAATAGTTTTCCCTACAGGATAGGTATGGCAGGACGTGGTAGGGATCAGAACCGTGATGTCCTTGACCGCATCACCGCTGTGCTGGAAACTCTAGTGCAGGAACGTGATGTGGAGCCGGCGGAGTATCGGGGACTCATGGCTTTCCGTAAGAACCACCCGCCAAAGTTCAGTGGAGACTATGATCCGGAAGGCGCTAGGTTGTGGTTAGCTGAGACGGAAAAGATTTTCGAGGCGATGGGTTTCCTTGAGGAGCATAAGGTTCTTTATGCGACATTTATGCTCCAAGGGGAGGCCGAGAATTGGTGGAAGTTCGTGAAGCCTTCATTTGTTGCACCTGGAGGTGTGATTCCTTGGAATGCCTTCAAGGACAAATTCTTGGAGAATTACTTCCCGCGAGATCTCAGGAAGCGGAAGGCGAGGGAATTTCTGGATTTGAAGCAAGGAAACATGTCTGTTGGGGAGTACACGGCTAAGTTTAATGAGCTTCTGCAGTATTGGCCTCAATACCAAGATGCTCGGAATGAGGAAGATCTGTGTGCTCAGTTTGAGAATGGGCTTCGGTTGGAGATCCAACAGGCGGTTAGTTATATGCAGATTACGGATTTTAATCGGTTGGTGACAAAGTGCAGGATTTTTGAGGACAAGATGAAGGAGAGGCAAGCTAGAGGTGTTGGAGGACCTCAGAGAAACCATCCTTTTAGGGGGAATGGTAACAAGAGGATGAAGCCGTATGCTAGCAACAAGGGGAAGCAACCTATGGCTGCCTCCAACATGAGCCAGTCAAGGGGGACTGGGGTACAATGCTTTCAGTGTGGAGGACCGCATATTAAGAGAAATTGCCCACAGCTCCAGCAGACACAGGAGAATCGTTGTTATGTGTGTGGCAAGGTGGGCCATTATGCTCGAGAATGTAGGGTGACCGGGAGGCCGACAGTGACGGCCAATTCTAACACCGTCAATCGTGGACCCACTAATTCCACAAGGAGCGGTAATGTTAGCAACAACAACATTAGTGGTGGAAGACCAAAAGTACCCTCTCGGGTATTTGCTATGAGTGGATCAGAAGCAGCTGCCTCCGACGATTTGATACGGGGTAAGTGTTTGATTGCTGATAAACTACTAGATGTACTTTATGATTCAGGTGCCACGCATTCTTTCATATCTCATGCATGTGTGGAGAGGTTGGGGTTATGTGCGACGGAGTTACCATATGATATGGTGGTGTCTACTCCGACGAGCGAGCCTGTAACCACCTCTCGGGTGTGTTTGAAGTGTTCCATAATTGTTGAGGGTCGATCTTTTATGGCGGATTTGATTTGCCTACCTTTAGCTCATCTAGATGTGATCTTGGGGATGGATTGGTTATCTACTAACCATATCTTTCTAGACTATAAGGAGAAGATGCTAGTGTTTGGTGGAGATGTAGTTCCAAGTGAATCTTTGAAAGAGGATGCAGCCAACGAAGGAACGGAGGATGTTCAAACTTACATGGTGTTGTTCTCTATGTATGTGGAAGAGGACGCTGAAGTTAATAGTATACCGGTGGTGTCGGAATTTCCGGAAGTTTTTCCTGATGATATTTGTGAATTGCCACCTGAGAGAGAAGTGGAATTCATTATTGACTTGGTGCCTGGGGCGAATCCAGTGTCGATTGCGCCTTATAGAATGTCTCCGGTAGAACTAGCAGAGGTGAAGGCACAAGTGCAGGATCTTTTGAGCAAACAATTTGTTCGTCCAAGTGCATCACCATGGGGAGCACCGGTCTTGTTGGTTTAAAAGAAGGATGGAAGTATGAGGATGTGTGTAGACTACCGGCAGTTAAACAAGGTCAGTATCAAGAACAAATATCCTCTACCAAGGATAGATGATCTGATTGACCAATTGAGGGGAGCGACGGTATTTTCGAAGATCGATTTGCGATCGGGGTATCATCAAATCCGAGTTAAGAAGGAAGATATCCCAAAGACTGCGTTTCGGACTCGGTATGGGCACTACGAGTATTTAGTCATGCCATTTGGAGTGACTAATGCTCCGGCTATTTTCATGGACTATATGAACCGTATATTCCATGATTACTTGGACCAATTTGTGGTTGTGTTTATTGATGATATCCTAGTGTATTCAAGGAATAAGGAGGAGCATGAGAAGCACTTGAGGATTGTGTTGCATATCCTGAGGGATAGGAAGTTGTTCGCCAAATTGTCAAAATGTGACTTTTGGTTGGAGAAAGTGCAGTTTTTAGGGCACGTGATTTCTAAGGACGGGGTTGCGGTGGATCCGAACAAGGTGGAGTCGGTTATGGAGTGGCAACAACCGACAACTCCAACGGAGGTTCGAAGTTTCTTGGGGTTGGCAGGCTATTATAGAAAGTTCATTGAGGGATTTTCTAAATTGGCATTGCCCCTAACTAAGTTGACTCGTAAGAATGAGAAGTTTGTTTGGAATGAGAAGTGTGAGCAAAGTTTCCAAGAGTTGAAGAGGCGGTTGACGACAGCTCCAGTGTTAATTTTGCCCGACCTTAAGAGAACATTTGAAGTGTATTGCGATGCAAGCGGGCAAGGCTTGGGGTGTGTGTTGATGCAAGAGGGAAGAGTAGTGGCGTATGCTTCACGTCAATTACGTCCTCATGAAGTTAACTATCCGACTCATGACTTGGAACTCGCAGCGGTGGTTTTTGCCTTAAAGATTTGGAGGCATTATTTGTACGGTACTCGTTTTGAAGTTTTCAGTGATCACAAGAGTCTCAAATACTTGTTCGATCAGAAGGAACTCAATATGAGACAACGAAGATGGATGGAGTTCCTCAAGGATTATGATTTTGGACTTTCCTACCATCCAGGAAAGGCTAATGTAGTAGCCGATGCGCTAAGCCGGAAATCCTTACATGTTGCGACTATGATGAGTTTGGAGCAGAGATTGATAGAGGAGTTCCGAGATTTGAATCTAGCAATTGAGGTGCGACCCAAGAGCTTATTTGTGGGAGCATTGCAGATCACCAATGAATTTGTAGATCACATACGCGAGGCTCAAGGGGATGACCCGTTTTTACAAGGCAGGGTGTTGGAAATAATGGGGGATAAGGGTGTGGAGTTTGAGAAGGATACAACCGGGTTAATTAGATTCAAGGGGAGGATATGTGTGCCATCTCTAGATGATTTGAAAGTTAAGATTTTGGAGGAAGCACATAAAAGTCGTCTTAGTTTCCATCCAGGAATGACTAAGATGTACCAAGATTTGAAGAGAAGTTTTTGGTGGCATGGCATGAAGAAAGATGTAGCCGAATATGTAGCAAGATGTTTGACATGTCAAAAGGCTAAGGTTGAGCACCAACGACCATCGGGAGAATTGAAGCCATTGGAGATTCCGGAATGGAAATGGGAGAGCATATCTATGGATTTTGTATCTAGTTTACCCAAGACTAGTCGTGGGCATGATGCCGTGTGGGTCATAGTAGATCGACTCACCAAATCTGCTCATTTTATTCCGGTGAATATGAAGTATAGAATGGAAAAGCTAGTGGAGTTGTACATCAAGGAAGTAGTAAGGTTGCATGGAATTCCTTCTAGTATTGTATCTGACAGGGATCCGAGGTTCACTTCGCGATTTTGGACGAGTCTACATGAAGCCTTGGGGACAAAGCTGAAACTTAGTTCAGCTTATCATCCTCAAACAGATGGTCAGACTGAACGAACCATTCAGACTCTAGAGGATCTACTTCGGGCGTGTATTATAGAGCAACAAGGTAGCTGGATGGATTGTTTGCCATTGATTGAGTTTACTTACAACAATAGCTACCAAGCCAGTCTCCTTTTGAAGCTTTATATGGACGAAAGTGCAATACTCCTATTTGTTGGTACGATGATGGAGAAAAAGCAGTACTTCTTGGACCTGAAATGTTACAACAGATTAATGAACAAGTGAGGTTGATTCGAGGGAAGATAAAAGCATCTCAGGATAGGCAGAAGAGCTACTATGATAGAAGGAGGAAGCCACTAGATTTTCAGGAAGGAGAACATGTGTTTTTGAAGGTTTCTCCCGTAACCGGAGTCGGAAGAGCTCTTAAGGCTAGGAAGTTGACACCCAAGTATCTAGGTCCATATCAGATTTTGAAGAAGATTGGGCCTGTAGCTTATCATATCGCCTTACCTCCGAGTTTATCGAATTTGCATCCTGTGTTCCATGTCTCTCAGCTGAGACGATACAACCCGGATCCATCACATATACTTGCAGTGGACGAGGTACAGGTGAAGGATAACCTCACCTATAGAGCACAACCTCAGGAAATCACTGACCGAAGGATGAAGTCTTTGAGAGGAAAGGAGATCGCATTGGTGAAGGTGCAGTGGGGAACCGACGAGGGTGATTCTACATGGGAGTTGGAGGATAGGATGAGAGAATTGTACCCAAGTTTGTTCATAGAGTAGTTAATTTCGGGGACGAAATTCCTAAAAGGGTGGGAGTATTGTAACACCCTGGAAATTTCTACCCGGAATTTTTGGAAACGATGTATTTTGAATGATTATATATAAGTATTATTCAGTGTCTATGCCTATATGTTCTTGGTAAGGGTAGGAATAGTAGGGGCAAGATACGCGGGTTAGACTAATTAAGGGAGAGAAATCCATAACTGGGAGGTTATGGGTTAATTCCTAATTAATTAGTTAAAATCATCGTTTTGCGTGCGACTTAAAAGTGAACGAAACCAACCTCTG